>NC_057814.1:520116168-520262697 GCF_018294505.1 Triticum aestivum
GCCCTCGGGTGCTCCGCCGCCGGCCGGCCACGCCACCGCGCCTCCGCCGGCCTCCGCCGCCCCCGCCGGCGATCCCCACCTCCGGCTTCCCTCGCCGGCCGTCGCCCTCCGGCCTCCTCTTCCTCCCGTCAGCGAACGCCACCGCAAGCCCGCGCCCGAGCCGGCCCCGATCCGATCTGGTCAACGGGAAGGTTGACCCGAGCCTATCGAGATGCGATAACTTCTTGCATGTAGCTCCGATTCGTGCGTGTAATATGTCAAATTGTTCATCTCGTGATGCTCTTCATTTTGTTCAATTGCACCATGTTCATTAGAGGTCATCTTGATGCCCAAATCTCTGTTGGAAGAGGGCTAGTTGCTGTTAATCTCTGGTTCTTATCAGAACTTGGAGATTTGTCATTTTTGTATCATTTAATCTGTGCATCTTTTGAGCATGAGCTCTACATGTGTTTTGAAGTATGCCATGCCATCTTTCCAGTGGTGTAGTCCATGTATTTTTGTGATCTCTGTGGTGACTAGCACAAGCATGCAAAGTAGGCCCCGTAATATTTCTGATTTCAGGGACTGATTTCTCTGTCCTTGTCTGCTGTAATTTTGTTGCCATGTAAACTTGATGCTACAGAGAGATCCATGCATATTTTGGAGATATTCATTAAGGATGTTTTGTAGCTATAGTTGTAATTGATCCATTCCTTCAATTGTTTTCAATTATGGAGTGCCATAGCATGACTCAATCTTGCTCTACTTTTGCTATAAAATATTTCTGGCAGATTCTTAACATGATATGCAATTTTGCCAAGCTTATTGTAGTTGATCCATACATGCTATGCTATTGTTCTTGCCATGGTTAGCTTCATAAACATGCCATCTTGCTGTAGGTATGCTTGGTTTGTCATGCATTGCTCTGTAGTGAGTGCATCAAGCTCACGGTCTGAAACCTGATAACGAAACTTGCTATGTTTACATGCTTGCCATCATATCTTCTGGTCCTTTTTGGCTTATGGTCAGTAAGGGACTTTTGTCATGTGCATTTAGTAGAACACTATCATGCCTTGTTTTTCTATGTTAAGTTCATGTAGCATGTTGATTTCGTGCTCTGAACATTGCTACCTGATACTGTTTTCTGTCATGTCCAGTTTTTCACCGTGTCTGTCAACCTGTAATCTTTTGCACTTTTGCCGTGCTTGTTTGAGCTTGATATGTTGTGAACTAGCAGTAGCTCAGTGTTCATCTTTTGTCGAGCATCTCCTGTAGATTACTGCCATTTGCTTTGTTGCTATGTTGGGTTGTTGTAGCATTGCTGTTTGTTGCATTTTAAGTGCTATCTTGCTGTTTATCGCAGATTCTTGTCATTCTTATTTTGCTTGCCTTTTGCAAACCGTGTATCCGATTCCGGTGATCTTTATATCGATTTCGACCGAAATCATCTCATCTTTCCAGTGGAATGCTTGGTTTGCCAAGTTACTGCCATGTTCATCATTTTCCTTCCGGAGCACGCATATGCACCGCATATCATATCTTGCATATCATACATGTTTTGCATCATGTTGCTTGTGCATTTCTCGTTGTTGGTTGTGGTTCCGTTTGTTTGTGTTCTTGTCTTGGGTAGAGCCAGGAGATGAGTTCGTGAATGAGGAACCTGTCGAGTACGCTTACGAGGATCAAGCTTTCGACAACTCTGAGAATCTTGCAGGCAAGATGACCACCCCTCGAAATCACTTCTATCTTTGCTATGCTAGTTGTTCGCTCTATTGCCATGCTCTCTACCTATCACTTGCTATATCATGTGTCCCATTTTAGCCATGTCAGCCTCTAACCACCCGTTCCTAGCAAACCGTTGTTTGGCTAAGTTACCGCTTTTGCTCAGCCCCTCTTATAGCGTTGCTAATTGCAGGTGAAGTTGAAGTTGTTCCATGTCGGAACATGGATATGTTGGGATATCACAATATCTCTTATTTAATTAATGCATCTATATATTTTGGTAAAGGGTGGAAGGCTCGGCCTTATGCCTGGTGTTTTGTTCCACTCTTGCCGCCCTAGTTACTGTGATACCGGGATTATGTTCCTTGAGTTTGCGTTCCTTTCGCGGTCGGGTGATTTATGGGACCCCCTTGACAGTTCGCCTTGAATAAAAGTCCTCCAGCAAGGCCCAACTTTGGTTTTACCATTTGCCGCCTAAGCCTTTTTCCCCCGGGCCAGTGTTCCTCTGAGTGCTGGTCCAAACTAGAGCACCGTGCGGGACCGTCCCTTGGCAACTTGGGTTATGTTGGTACCTGTACGCTCCGCTTATCCGGTGTGCCCTGAGAACGAGATATGTGCAGCTCCTATCGGGATTTGTCGGCACATTCGGGCGGCTTTGCTGGTCTTGTTTTACCATTGTCGAGATGTCTTGTAAACCGGGATTCCGAGACTGATCGGGTCTTTCCGGGAGAAGGTTTATCCTTCGTTGACCGTGAGAGCTTATGATGGGCTAAGTTGGGACACCCCCTGCAGGGTATTATCTTTCGAAAGCCGTGCCCGCGGTTATGAGGCAGATGGGAATTTGTTAATGTCCGGTTGTAGATAACTTGTCACTTGACCCAATTAAAATACATCAATGCGTGCGTAGCCGTGATGGTCTCTTCTCGGCGGAGTCCGGGAAGTGAACACGGTCTGTGTTATGTATGACGTAAGTAGGTGTTCAGGATCACTTCTTGGTCATTGCTGGATGACGTCCGTTACGTTGCTTCTCTTCTCGCTCTCATTTGCGCAAGTTAGCCACCATATATGCTTTTGCCGCTGGAGCTCCACCTCACTACTCCTCCTTTTCCTACAAGCTTAAATAGTCTTGATCTCGCGGGTGTGAGATTGTTGAGTCCCCATGACTCACAGATTCTTCCAAAACAGTTGCAGGTGCCGACGATGCCAGTGCAGATGATGGCGTCGATCTCAAGTGGGAGTTCGATGAGGAACGTGGTCGTTACTATGTGTCTTTTCCTGATGATCAGTAGTGGAGCCCAGTTGGGACGATCGGGTATCTAGCATTTGGGGTTGTCTTATTTTCATCTGGATTTTGACCGTAGTCGGTCTATATGATTGTATTTTGGATGATGTATGCATAATATTTATGTATTGTGTGAAGTGGCGATTGTAAGCCAACTCTTTATCCCATTCTTGTTCATTACATGGGATTGTGTGAAGATGGCCCTTCTTGCGACAAAACCACTATGCGGTTATGCCTCTAAGTCGTGCCTCGACACGTGGGAGATATAGCCGCATCGTGGGCGTTACACACAGGCGTGTAGAAGCACAAGCACGACGAGTCACAGCCACCGCATCCCCTCACGGACAGGCGACTGGCACCATAGGCACGTAGAGTCACAGCCAGCGTGTCTCCTGAGACAAGCGAATGCAGGTACAGGACGCACGGAACTGAAGCGTATACATGCACGGTATCGCGGCATTTGGCGCACAGGTACGGCTTTGGAATTGGCATTCTCGAGGCACGGGTACAAACCACCTGGATGCACAAAAGAGTGGTGGCAGAGGCGCGGTTGTGTAGTCTGAAGAGAAACTGTTGTGTGACACCACTACATAGAGACATCGCGTGTGTCACGTGAGGTACATGAATAGCGGAAAAGAAACCACGAAAGTGAAGCCTCCACAGACACGGATGCGGGCTTCTAGAGGCACGGTCCCGAAGAACACAAAGACAGGAAACTGAAAATGTTGCCTCGTACGTTACCAGACGTGCCTCTCTTGTGCGAATGTGTAAAACACAACAATACAAACACAAACAAACGGCGGTGAATATAAGCCAAACAAAAAACACGCTTCTCCTGAACAATACATATGCGTCCCCTCATGGACGGGCGTCTGGCACCAGAGGCACGTAGAGTCACAGCCAGCATGACGCCTGAGACACACAAATGCACGTACAAGAGACACGAAATTAAAGCGTATATAGGCAGGGAATTGCGGCTTCTCACAGTTGTCGAGGCATGGGTACAAACCACCTGGATGCACAAAAGAGTGGTGGCAAAGGCATGGTTGTGTAGTGTCAAGAGGAACTGCCGTGTGAAACCAGCACGGTACAGACATGGCGTGTGTCACGGATGTACATGCATAGACGGAAAGAAGCCACGGAAGTGAAGCCTGAACAGACACGGATGTTCGGATTCTCGAGGCACGGTCCTAAAGCACACAAATACACGAAACTAAAATGTTGCCTCGTACGTTAGCAGACGTGCCTCTCTTTGCAAACGTGTAAAAGACAACAATACAAACACAAACAAACTGCACTGAATATAAGCCAAACACAAAGCGCGCTTCTCCCAAACAATACATATGCGCCACTTCAACAGGTTCTCTAAATATACATGAACTTGCGCAAACGTCAACAATGAACTTGTAACATGAAAAAACATAAGAAATTATATTCACATAACATGAGACGGTACTCCATAGGTTTGAACCAGAAGTACTCATTAATTATACAAAAAAAGAAATGAAAGTCTTCCAGGAGTCCATTCTGCTCAGACCACCGGGACCATTCTACTCAGTTGGAGTTCTGCTCAAAAGCATCAACGGCGTCCAGGGTCTGGAAGACAACGAGGATGCATCATGTCCTTCATAGACAGAACTCGGCGGTAGAGCTCGTAGCTGACATACCCATCCTAAAATAAAAAGCGGATGAGAATGAAGATATACGTAAAGGGGAAAAAGTACTATTGTTGCAATAAAACAAAAATATAAAGACGAAATTTTCACTTACAATTGCCGCATATTTCAGGTGTTCAAGGAAAAGCGGCTTCCATTCCCAGTAGTCATGCAGGCCTTGTGGAAAAGACGACTTCATACTCAAGTAAGATTTCTTTATGACTGCTCCTGCCAAATCTGCCATGGAATCCCTTAGATTGCCTCCTTTGATCATGATCTCCTCTTGAAGGTCGATGTGACACTCTCTTGGGATTTTGAGGTAACTGTTTGCGAGAACATCCCTATCGTTCCTGACGTCGACACTAGCGAAAATTATACCTTTGTTCCGAAGGAAATCCTTCAGAGCAGCGCACTCCGTCCTGGCCTTGCACAAGTGATAGACAAGAACATGCTTGCGCATCGCCAGTTGCATAATGGCAACCTTTCTACTACGATCAAAATAATCCTCTCGTGTGTACTCCAGATCAAGACCAACAAACTTGTACTTGTCCCCACGCAGCCATTCCTCATAGTGAGTAAGAATCTCCTCCACCTTGTAGGGCTCGTTGGTGTACAGCACCTCGAGCTTGGTATTACCATCAGCATCTATAAAGAGACGCTCAGTAGTGTTCCTGAAGTCGTCCATGGAACCGAGGCTGAGACGACAATGGAGTTTGACTGTGCTTCTCGTACGAGGCGAGGATGACGGGAGCTACCTGCACTTCTCTGGAGGGAATAAGACGCGATAACCTCCAGTAATAGACCACTACTTAACCTTTTGGGAGAGACGACTCAGTTACCATGCGCCCATTTAATTGCTAAGGAAACGGTGAATGCACGATTGTGCTTCTGCAGCTCGTGAAACCATGCACTTCAAAAGTCACGACTGCCACGCTATAATCGAGGAGCCTCTAGGTTAACTCTAGCACAGTATCTGGCACAATAAATACTAACAATAAATAGCCATAACATCGGTCACCAGCACATCTTTTGACCGAGAGAACAATGCGAAGAGGCAAACGAGATGACCCTGTCGTACAAATACTACACTGGGAGTGAACAAAAATAGAAGCACAGTTCGCCAGAACAAAAGCCACACGCGTGCCTCCACTTTGGTTAAAGACAAACCTCAGTAACATCAACGCACCATGTCTGCGTACCACCAGAAATATTGACAAAACAAAAGCACGTCCATGCTTCTAACATACATATAACCGTGAGCTATCATACATATTCCCGCCTGAAGCCAGCGTACATAAAAACAGTGACTCCCCTGGGTCAACGACTGCCTGAAAAAAATTGCAATACCAAAGTCATGAACCGTGACTCGATTTCAGATGCAAACGTGCCTCTCATTAGGAACCATCATGCCTCCCGTCAATTTGCATCCCCCGACATATCGACCATGCCTCTCCTGTTACAACGACCGTGCATCTAATAATATCATCACCGGTCCTCTCCTAAAGAAACACCCAACCGTATCTGATTAAACATGTGATTAAAAAACACAGAACCACGAGCATGCTTTTCAGCATGTATAACCGTGCCTCACAAAAAGTATGTGAGGCAGGATAGGCGCGTAGAAGACTCCGCTGGGAAGCAGCACAGCTGTACAACTACAGTGAGAGGCAGCTGGACGAGTCAAACGTCTCGCGTCCCCATAAAACCTCAGAATACACGCACACCATCCACAAACCAGCGTTCATTCCATTTCGCAGGATAAAAAATAATACAAGAAGCACTCATTACTACTCTTGCTCTCTCAAGACTACTTTATATTTAAATAAGCTCCGACTCCCTCAGCCACATCACAACTCACTTGCCTTCTCCGTCCCCTGCTTCTAGCCTAGGGTTCGTGCTTCTTCCCCGCACACAATCTGATTTCAAACAAGTTATTGTAGAGTTTTTATTGGATCTCTTGATTAATTTCTATGTCGTGCTTCTCTTGTAGATTGCTAGCCGTGGGTGCTTGCCATAAGCTTCCCATCACAACCCATCTGGCTTATCTTTCCGCCTACTTCTAGGGTTCGTGCTTCTTCCTCGGACACAGTCTATTTCAAACAAGTTATTGTAGAGTTTTTATTGGGTCTCTCGATTAACTTCTAAGCCGTGCTTCTCTTGTAGATTTGCTGGCAGTGGGTACTTGCCCTAAGCTTCCCATACCCCAATCTCCGTTCGTCGACGCCCGTTCTTCTTCTCTCGCAGGTAAAAAGCATATGCATAAGCAGCATGCTCCGATCCGTATCTACGTTTTGAAAAAGATATTTAAATTATTACTATTTTATGTTTAGTTTTTTCATTTGATAGTTATTGAAGCATCAGATCCGGTACAACGACTTCATTCTCTAAAGCAATAAAAAAACCATTTGAAAATTTAAGCAAGTGATCTAAACTCTGTCATACTGCTTTTCTGGAAGGACTAGATTAGAAGTTTTCTGGTAAATTTGTAGTTGTTCTCTGCCTTCGTACGAATATTTTTAATATGGCTAACGTAGATGAAGCTAGTCCTTGTCTACCTTCAACATTGAAGCTTGTTTTAAATTGTTATGATATCCTTGTTTCCTTAACATAGTTGTTCTGAATTATTTAGGTATGATTTTCCCTACCTGCCGCCAACCAGGCGGCCCTTGCGAACCACACCCTGAAGTTCTCCAGCACTTTGAGGTTATTCTTGATGAAAATTGCTAGAGCCGCATGGTTAGTAAGCATTACTAACGTATTAGTTGCTTACAACACAGTAGAAATCGTCGTTGTTACTCATACCCCCTTGCACCTACACTAGGTTCCCCTGCTGTCACTTCTTCGCACCTGTCATGTGTTTTCATTTTCCATTAGTTTGCCTGCTGCTGAGGAACTCGGACGGATGGGTCTTGCCAGTGTACTTCTCGCCGACGTCGGGCTTGAACGTGCGGTGGGACGGCCACTGGAACTGCCGCAGCCCACGGGTAAAGGCCGGGCAGCCCACCTCGTAAGGTAGGCCGCCGGAGCCCCCCGGTGCCGGGTGGTCCATAGCGGGTCCCGCCTGCTTGTCCGAGTGGCGGCGCGTTTTGCGCCGGCGCTTGGCGGTGGTTCGAGCGTCTTCGTGAGCTCGTTCCCGAAGGACCTGGCGCTGGTTGCGGTGGGTCCGCGGGTCGGACGATGCTATAGAGATGTCATCACAAGCGTCGTCACGACAGGAAGACGCCCGCGATGGCTGGCGAGAAGGAGGAGAGTGGATCGTGGCCGCAGCTCCCCCGGTCCTCCCAGCGCCAGCACGTGGTGGCTCGGTGGAGCGCCGACCCGAGGGCCCCGCTGGTCGTGGATCGTCTTTGTTGGCGACGGCGACAAGGCTCCGGATGGTGGCCCTCCATTCGTCAAGCTTCTCTGCAGCAGGAGGGAAGTCAAGGAGCTGTTGCGCGCACGCCAAAGCTTCAGCAGGCGTGGGCGGCGGTGACAGCTGCGTGGATCGCGGCGCGCTTCGACTTCTAACTATGTGAGAAGGAGCTCCGTTACGACCCAGCGGCTGCATGCCATTTTCGCCAGCGTTTCGGTGGGCATGCTGAACCCCTTCATCCCGCGGATGACGCACAAGGCTCTTCCCACGGCGGTGCGCAGGGTCACCAGCGTGGTGACGCTGCTTGACGCGCACACCATGGGAAGAGCGCGCACTGGTCGCCGGCGTGGGCGTCTTGGAGGTCGCTGCGCCGCCCGAAGGTGGCACAACGACACCCCTGGAGGGCCCCGCGCCGCCTGCGGGGGGCCCAGCTCCGTCGTTGGATCTGGCATCGTGCGGTCGGTCGTCTGGTTCGCAAACGAAGCCGCTCGCCAGGCTCTGACTACCAGGGCGATGCTGGTGCTCGCGGACCGCGGCCCGGGTCCTGTCTGCGACCGGTCCACTGCCCGCCCGCATCGGCACGGGCCGTTTGGCTCCCAACAAGCCGACCGCCGTGGCCGTCTTCTTCTTAGGAGCCATGGCGACGAAGAACTGCTAGGCTAACTACTAGACCAGATTCTCACAATTGCGCCCCCTACCTGGCGCGCCAAAGATGTCGGTGTGGAACGACACCTATGGGATCACAAGAATCCCTCCTACGGTTGTCGGGGCGCAGGGTTGCAAGAAGAGCAGGGCTAGTAGACAGCACAAGGATCGTTTACCCAGGTTCGGGCTGCGAGGATGCGTAAAACCCTAGTCCTGCTTTGGTGGGTGTATTTCAGAGATTTCTTGATCTCTCGAACTAGCTGTGGTGAGTGCGTGGTTCAAAACAGCCGAATCCCTCTCCAGTATGCCATGGGCCTCCTTTTATAGTCGGAAGGGGCTGCCACAGTGGCACACAGGAGGTGGAAAGGCGTACAGTGCCCTGAGCTTATCGCTCGTATTACACGACAAGACGCATTTAATGCGTAGCTTAGGTGTCCCCTTGCTTTATTGGGGACAGGGGTGAGGCCCGTCCCGTCCGTCGCCGCTCCTCCTCACCTTGACACGCGCCCTGGACAGTGAGGCACATGGTGCCATGTAGGCAGGCAGGCAGCTGAGGTGGCGCAGTGGTGGAGCCTTCACGAAGATCTGCATGCTGCCACGCAGGCGCTCGATGGGTTGGCCTGGGAGCTGCATGTTGCCACGCAGGTGCCTGCCCAGCTGGTTGGGCTGGCAGCTGCATGTGAACGGTGGTGGAAGCTTGGTTGGCGCGGGCCTGGCGGTGGCCCTGCTGGCGTCCTTGGTGAGGGCCTCGCCAGGCCGTGTGGCTCGGCAAGGGTCTTGCCGTGGCGTGCTGTCGTCCCCGGCAAGGGCCCTGCCGGGGGTATGGTGGCCTTCCTTGGCAAGGATCTTGCCGAGGATCATCGTCTTCTAATCCTCATCTGATCTTGAATATGTCTTCACAAAGATTTGCATGCCACCACGGAGGTGCCTCCCGAGCCCTGGCCCCACGTGGATGATGGCGTTGGGGACCGTGGGCTCCAGGGTGGCTCGCTCTGTTGGTGTGGGGCGAGCTGCCCCGACAAGGGTCTTGCCGGGGCTGCTGAGGCTGCCCCCGCAAGGGTCTTGTCGGGGGAACCTGCTTCGTGCCTCTGCTCTTTGTGGTCTTGTCCTTGGTGTTGCTCTGATCGTCTTGGGCTTCGGTCTTACCTTGGCTCATCTCCCCTGCTCTGCTTGGCGTGACCGTGGGCGCGGCTCCAACTGCCCGTGCACAGGTAAAGGGGTACAAAAACGCACCCCTCTTTTTGTACACCGACACCTGCCCATACCTTGATTACTATAGTGCATCTTCAGTTCTAATTAAAATTAGTCAACATATGCCAAAAATCTATAATTCTTATCAAAAATTCATATCCAATTTAAGAAAACTTTTAACATTAATAATACGCGAGTTCAAATTTATACTTACAGGTTGTTATTTGTACTATTTTTTCCAGCATGTACCTTGTAATGTCAGAGGTTTTCTCGCTGAATACATCGACGAGAGGAAGAAAGAAGCAAGAAAATTGCGTAAAGAGCAGGTAGAGCCAGCCCTTCTTACACATGAAGGAAAGTCTTACAATGCTTTGTTTAAGCATAGGGCGAACTACACAAAGTTCTGCGGTGGTGAGTGGAACACCTTTGCGGATGATTATGAACTTCGTGCTGGAGACCGCATAGAATTTGAACTACCAGACGAGGGTCTCAATCTCGAAATACAAACATATCGGGATGACAAAAGACAGCTTCCATTACCCCACGTTGGTAGGTATTTAATATTACAAACTTATCTTCTTTCGCTATATTTTTATATTACAAACTTATCTTCTTTCACTCTAATTTTATATGCATGAATCGAACTGAATAATATTAACCCCGTGTTGGATATAACTTTATCTAACTTTAAAATCCTTTTCTTTTTCTAGCTCTCGACGATCTTTCTTCTGACGATTTCGACCATGTTCACTGCTGTGTCTACTCTAAGGATATTGAGCTTACCTACGACCAGACACGATTCTTTCTACAACGCCTTTTCGGAGATACTTTCATCCGTTGCCGTCCATTTGTCCATGTCTTGACTCACACTAACACCAAAGACTACGTCATGGTTGGTTACAACTGTCCTTTTTAAAATACCAAACGTATTTTGCTCATATGTAATATAAACAATACTGACGTAATATTGCTTATATGTAAAATTATAAAGAACCTATTTATTCAAACCTAAAACAACAAAACTTCCGTTGTTCTCTTAATATGTTGTTTTATCTGTTTACACACAAACCCGAACATGCCAAGAATTATATTACTTCCAATATGGAATTTCTTAATGTTTGTGCACTCACCGTATTCAGCCATTCTTTTATTTATTGTCCAAGTGACAAATCAATGGTTTTAATTTATATTTAATTTCAATTTTCTTCTAGAAAATTCCGAGGAGCGTTGTCTCAACACTGAAGAGATGGGTGGACATGCCAACCAATGGCAGGGTGACCCTTGAAGCTCATGATGAACCTACCCATGTCATCACTCCTTCGTCGTACTACATCTCCAAAAACGACGACAAGATGGTAATAGAAAAGTCTTCTTTCAGAGACTTCATATCAGCTGCATCCTTCGTTGAAAAGAACGTTGTTCTAATCACTTTCATAGAGCGCCATGACCGTTCTGTGTCCATCATCATTCAGCGCATTATGTAGATTCCGTCGGAACCAGCACCTAAAATGGAAGCAAACAGTGTATCTCCTAGAACGTTCAACGCTCGTTTCATGATGATGCCTCCAGGAGCAAAACACTGATTACTATAAGTTTGCTAGTTAGGATGGTAGAGTAATGTAACTATTATGGACCATGTACTTGCTTGAACTATCAGAATGATCTTTTGCAACTTATGTAGCTCTTACGGACACTCAGCTTGCCGTTTCAACCATCGGAATGATCCTTTGCAACAAATGCTGTTTGAACTATCGGAATGATTCATTCGAAAAAATATAGTTCTTATCCTTTGAAAAGTTCACAATTCAAAAAACCAAAAAACAAAAAGATTCATTTTAAAAAATCAAACGAAACAAGAATAAGTTCGTGATTCAAAACCTCTAGCAATGCCATGTTATCAAACTTATTCAAACCATCTAGTGAAACATATCTCAATTAAAAACCAAACAGGACTCCGTTTTCAAGTCCAAACTATATTTACTTCAACTTTTCCTAAGAACACACTTGTGCACCGAATAACATAAAAACCGTGCCTCCCTAACCAAGGAAGATTATTAATTGAAAAATAAGTTTTCACAACAAAGGCACGACCATGCATCTGCTGAGTGTTCTACCGTTTACACGACTACTTTCACAGCCAAAGATGAAATACGCACATATGGATCACGCAGGCAGCACACAACGAATAAAAAAATTCAATGAACAAGACAAGTGAAAATCTTAAAAAAAAGATAAAACAAACCCCTGTTTCCAAAATTCTACGCCTGGAACCGCCGCGTGACTAGCAACTGCTTGTTGGAAATATGCCCTAGAGGCAATAATAAAATGGTTATTATTATATTTCCTTGTTCATGATAATTGTCTATTGTTCATGCTATAATTGTGTTATCCGGAAATCGTAATACATGTGTGAACACATAGACCATAACATGTCCCTAGTGAGCCTCTAGTTGACTAGCTCGTTGATCAATAGATGGTTACGGTTTCCTGACCATGGACATTGGATGTCATTGATAACGGGATCACATCATTAGGAGAATGATGTGATGGACAAGACCCAATCCTAGGCATAGCACTAGATCGTGTAGTTCGTTTGCTGAAGCTTTCCTAATGTCGAGTATCATTTCCTTAGACCATGAGATCGTGCAACTCCCGGACACCATAGGAATGCTTTGGGTGTACCAAATGTCACAACGTAACTGGGTGGCTATAAAGGTGCGCTACAGGTATCTCCGAAAGTGTCTGTTGGGTTGGCACGGATCGAGGCTGGGATTTGTCACTCCGTATGACGGAGAGGTATCTCTGGGCCCACTCGGTATTGCATCATCATAATGAGCTCAATGTGACTAAGTAGTTAGTCACGGGATCATGCATTACGGAACGAGTAAAGTGACTTGCCGGTAACGAGATTGAACGAGGTATTGGGATACCGACGATCGAATCTCCGTCAAGTAACGTACCGATTGACAAAGGGAATTGTATACGGGATTGATTGAATCCTCGACATCGTGATTCATCCGATGAGATTATCGTGGAGCATGTGGGAGCCAACATGGGTATCCAGATCCCGCTATTGGTTATTGACCGGAGAGTTGTCTCGGTCATGTCTACGTGTCTCCCGAACCCGTAGGGTCTACACACTTAAGGTTCGGTGACGCTAGAGTTGTAGAGATATTAGTATACAGTTAACCGAAAGTTGTTCGGAGTCCCGGATGAGATCCCAGACGTCACGACGAGTTCCGGAATGGTCCGAAGGTAAAGATTTATATATAGGAAGTCCAGTTTCGGCCACCGGGAGAGTTTCGGAGGTCACCGGTATTGTACCGGGACCACCGGAAGGGTCCCGGGGTCCACCGGGTGGGGCCACCTATCCCGGAGGGCCCCATGGGCTGAAGTGGCATGGGAAGCAGCCCCTGGTTGGCTGGTGTGCCCCACCCAAGGGCCCAAGGCGCCTAGGGTTGGAAACCCTAGGGGGCCGTTGCCCCCCGAGGGGGCATGCGCCCCCTGGTTGGAAACCCTAAGGGGGCCGTTGCTCCTCGAGGGGCCGCCGCCCCGGGGGCCGCCGCCCCCCTCTAGATGGGATCTCCAAGGGGGGCATGCGCCCCCCTAGCCCCTATGTATAGTGGAGGGGAGGGAGGGCAGCCGCACCCTAAGCCCTGGCGCCTCCCTCTCCCTCCCGTGACACCTCTTCCTCCTCCAGTAGCGCTTGGCGAAGCCCTACTGGAATCCCGCTGCTTCCACCACCACGCCGTCGTGCTGCTGGATCTCCATCAACTTCTCCTTCCCCCTTGCTGGATCAAGAAGGAGGAGACGTCTCCGCTCCATACGTGTGTTGAACGCGGAGGTGCCGTCCGTTCGGCGCTAGGATCATCGGTGATTTGGATCACGACGAGTACGACTCCATCAACCCCGTTCTCTTGAACGCTTCCGCTCGCGATCTACAAGGGTATGTAGATGCACTCCTCTCTCTCTCATTGCTAGATGACTCCATAGATTGATCTTGGTGATGCGTAGAAAATTTTAAATTTCTGTTACGATCCCCAACAGTGGCATCATGAGCTAGGTATATGCATAGTTTCTATGCACGAGTAGAACACAAGTTGTTGTGGGCGTTGATTTTGTCAATTTACTTGCCGTTACTAGTCTTATCTTGATTCGGCGGCATCGTGGGATGAAGCGGCCCGGACCGACCTTACACGTACGCTTACGTGAGACAGGTTCCACCGACTGACATGCACTAGTTGCATAAGGTGGCTAGCGGGTGTCTGTCTCTCCCACTTTAGTCGGATCGGATTCGATGGAAAGGGTCCTTATGAAGGGTAAATAGAAATTGGCATATCACGTTGTGGTTTTGGCGTAGGTAAGAAACGTTCTTGCTAGAAACCTATAACAGCCACGTCAAAAATTTGCAACAACAATTAGAGGACGTCTAACTTGTTTTTGCAGCATGTGTCATGTGATGTGATATGGCCAGAAGAATGTGATGAATGATATATGTGATGTATGAGATTGATCATGTTCTTGTAATAGGAATCACGACTTGCATGTCGATGAGTATGACAACCGGCAGGAGCCATAGGAGTTGTGTTAATTTATTTATGACCTGTGTGTCAACTGAAACGTCATGTAATTACTTTATTTTATTGCTAACCGTTAGCCATAGTAGTAGAAGTAATAGTTGGTGTGACAACTTCATGAAGACACGATGATGGAGATCATGGTGTCATGCCGGTGACAATGATGAACATGGCGCCCCGAAGATGGAGACCAAAAGGAGCAAAATGATATTGGCCATATCATGTCACTATTTGATTGCATGTGATGTTTATCATGTTTTTACATCTTATTTGCTTAGAACGACGGTAGCATAAATAAGATGATCCCTCGCTAAAATTTCAAGAAAGTGTTCCCCCTAACTGTGCACCGTTGCGAAGGTTCGTTGTTCCGAAGCACCACGTGATGATCGGGTGTGATAGGTTCTAACGTTCGCATACAACGGGTGTAAGCCAGATTTACACACGCAATCCACTTAGGTTGACTTGACGAGCCTAGCATGTACAGACATGGCCTCGGAACACAAGAGACCGAAAGGTCAAACATGAGTCATATAGCAGATACAATCAACATGAAGATGTTCACCGATGATGACTAGTCCGTCTCACTTGATGATCGGACACGGCCTAGTTGACTCGGATCATGTATCACTTAGATCACTAGAGGGATGTCTGTCTGAGTGGGAGTTCATTAATAATTTGATTAGATGAACTTAATTATCATGAACTTAGTCTAAAATCTTTACAATATGTCTTGTAGATCAAATGGCCCACGCTAATGTCAACCTCAACTTCAACGCGTTCCTAGAGAAAACCAAGCTGAAAGACGATGGTAGCAACTATACGGACTGGGTCTGGAACTTGAGGATCATCCTCATAGCTGCCAAGAAAGCATATGTCCTTGAAGCACCGCTAGGTGAAGCACCCGTCCCAGCAAACCAAGACGTTATGAACGCCTGGCAAACACGTGTTGATGATTACTCCCTAGTTCAGTGCGGCATGCTTTATAGCTTAGAACCGGGGCTCCAAAAGCGTTTCGAGCAGCACGGAGCATATGAGATGTTCCAAGAGCTGAAAATGGTTTTCCAAGCTCATGCCCGGGTCGAGATGATATGAAGTCTCCGACAAGTTCTATAGTTGTAAGATGGAGGAGAATAGTTCCGTCAGCGAACACATACTCAAAATGTCTGGGTTGCACAACCGCTTGTCTCAGCTGGGAGTTAGTCCCGGATGACGCGGTCGTTGACAGAATCCTTCAGTCGCTCCCACCTAGCTACAAGAGCTTTGTGATGAACTTCAATATGCAGGGGATGGAAAAGACCATTCCTGAGGTATATTCAATGCAGAAATCAGCGGAGGTGGAGATCAAAAGGGAACATCAAGTGTTGATGGTGAATAAAACCACTAAGTTCAAGAAAGGCAAGGGTAAGAAGAACTTCAAGAAAGACGGCAAGGGAGTTGCCGCGCCCGGTAAGCAAGCTGCCGGAAAGAAGACAAAGAATGGACCAAAGCCTGAGACTGAGTGTTTTTATTGCAAGGGAAACGGTCACTTGAAGCGGAACTGCCCCAAGTACTTAGCGGATAAGAAGGCCGGCAATACAAAAGGTATATGTGATATACATGTTATTGATGTGTACCTAACCAGCGCTCGAAGTAGCTCCTGGGTATTTGATACACTGTGCGGTTGCTCATATTTGTAACTCAAAGCAGGAGCTGCGGAATAAGCAGAGACTGGCGAAGGACGAGGTGACGATGCGCGTCGGGAATGGTACCAAGGTCGATGTGATCGCCGTCGGCACGCTACCTCTACATTTACCTACGGGATTAGTTTTAAACCTCTATAATTGTTATTTAGTGCCAGCTTTGAGCATGAACATTGTATCTGGATCTCGTTTGATGCGAGATGGCTACTCATTTAAATCAGAGAATAATGGTTGTTCTATTTATATGAGAGATATGTTTTGTGGTCATGCCCCGCTGGTCAATGGTTTATTCTTAATGAATCTCGAACGTGATGTTACACATATTCATAGTGTGAATGCCAAGAAATGTAAGGTTGATAATGATAGTCCCACATACTTGTGGCACTGCCGCCTTGGTCACATTGGTGTCAAACGTATGAAGAAACTCCATGCAGATGGACTTTTGGAGTCTCTTGATTATGAATCATTTGACACGTGCGAACCATGCCTCATGGGCAAAATGACCAAGACGCCGTTCTCCGGAACAATGGAGCGAGCAACCAACTTATTGGAAATCATACATACTGATGTGTGCGGTCCCATGAGCATTGAGGCTCGCGGTGGCTATCATTATGTTCTCACCCTCACTGATGACTTGAGTAGATGTGGGTGTGTCTACTTAATGAAACACAAGTCTAAGACCTTT
Source organism: Triticum aestivum (assembly GCF_018294505.1). NCBI lineage: Eukaryota > Viridiplantae > Streptophyta > Magnoliopsida > Poales > Poaceae > Triticum > Triticum aestivum. Next base: position 520,132,936 of record NC_057814.1, read on the forward strand.
GAAAAGTTCAAGGAATTTCAGAGTGAGCTTGAGAATCAACGTGACAGGAAAATAAAGTTCTTACGATCAGATCGTGGAGGGGAATATTTGAGTCACGAATTTGGCACACACTTAAGGAAATGTGGAATTGTTTCACACCTCACGCCGCCTGGAACACCTCAGCGTAATGGTGTGTCCGAACGTCGTAATCGCACTCTATTGTATATGGTGCAATCTATGATGTCTCTTACCGATCTGCCGCTATCATTCTGGGGTTATGCTTTAGAGACTGCCGCATTCACTTTAAATAGGGCTCCGTCGAAATCCGTTGAGACAACACCGTATGAATTATGGTTTGGAAAGAAACCTAAGCTGTCGTTTCTTAAAGTTTGGGGATGCGATGCTTATGTCAAGAAACTTCAACCTGAAAAGTTCGAACCCAAGTCGAAAAAATGCGTCTTCATAGGATACCCTAAGGAAACCATTGGGTATACCTTCTACCTCAGATCCGAAGGCAAGATCTTCGTTGCCAAGAACGGGTCCTTTCTGGAGAAAGAGTTTCTCTCGAAAGAAGTAAGTGGGAGGAAAGTGGAACTTGATGAGATGACCCCTCTCGAACCAGAAAGTAGCGTAGCACAAGAAAATGTTTCTGTGGTGCCTGCACTGACTAGAGAGGAAGTTAATGATGACGATCTTGATCAAGTTACCACTGAACTTCGTAGGTCCACAAGGACACGTTCCGCACCAGAGTGGTACGGCAACCCTGTCATGGAAATCATGTTGTTGGACAACGGTGAACCTTCGAACTATGAAGAAGCAATGGCGGGCCCAGATTCCAACAAATGGCTTGAAGCCATGCAATCCGAGATAGGATCCATGTATGAAAACAAAGTATGGACTTTGACAGACTTGCCCGATGATCGGCGAGCGATAGAAAATAAATGGATCTTTAAGAAGAAGACGGATGCGGATGGAAATGTTACCATCTATAAAGCTCGACTTGTCGCTAAGGGTTATCGACAAGTTCAAGGCGTTGACTACGATGAGACCTTCTCACCCGTAGCGAAGCTGAAGTCCGTTCGAATCATGTTAGCAATTGCCGCATTCTACGATTATGAAATATGGCGAATGGACGTCAAAATGGCATTCCTTAATGGCTTCCTTAAGGAAGAATTGTATATGATGCAGCCGGAAGATTTTGTCGGTCCTAAGAATGCTGACAAGGTATGCAAGCTCCAGCGCTCAATCTATGGGCTGGTGCAGGCATCTCGGAGTTGGAACATTCGCTTTGACGAGATGATCAAAGCGTTTGGGTTTACACAGACTTATGGAGAAGCCTGTGTTTACAAGAAAGTGAGTGGGAGCTCTGTAGCATTTCTCATATTATATGTGGATGACATACTATTAATGGGAAATGATATAGAATTCTTGGAAAGCATAAAGGCTACTTGAATAAGTGTTTTTTAATGAAGGAGCTTGGAGAAGCTGCTTACATTTTAGGCATCAAGATCTATAGAGATAGATCGAGACGCCTCATAGGTCTTTCACAAAGCACATACCTTGATAAGATATTGAAGAAGTTCAATATGGATCAGTCCAAGAAGGGGTTCTTGCCTGTATTGCAAGGTGTGAGATTGAGCACGGCTCAATGCTCGACCACGGCAGAATATAAAGAAAAGATGAGTGTCATCCCCTATGCCTCGGCCATAGGGTCTATTATGTATGCCATGCTGTGTACCAGACCTGATGTAAACCTTGCCGTAAGTTTTGTAGGAAGGTACCAAAGTAATCCCGGCATGGAACACTGGACAGCGGTCAAGAACATCCTGAAGTACCTGAAAAGGACCAAGGATATGTTTCTCGTTTATGGAGGTGACGAAGAGCTCGTCGTAAAGGGTTACGTCGATGCTAGCTTCGACACAGATCTGGATGACTCTAAGTCTCAAACCGGATACGTGTATATTTTGAATGGTGGGGCAGTCAGCTGGTGCAGTTGCAAGCAAAGCGTCGTGGCGGGATCTACATGTGAAGCGGAGTACACGGCAGCCTCGGAGGCTGCACATGAAGCAATCTGGATGACGGAGTTCATTTCCGACCTAGGAGTTATTCCCAATGCATCGGGACCGATGACTATCTTCTGTGACAACCATGGAGCTATTGCCCTTGCCAAGGAGCCCAGGTTTCACAAGAAGACCAGGCACATCAAGCGTCGCTTCAACTCCATTCGTGAAAATGTTCAAAATGGAGACATAGATATTTGTAAAGTGCATACGGATTTGAATGTCGCAGATCCGTTGACAAAGCCTCTTCCACGGGCGAAACATGATCAACACTAGAACTCTATGGGTGTACGATTCATCACAATGTAACTAGATTATTGACTCTCGTGCAAGTGGGAGACTGTTGGAAATATGCCCTAAAGGCAATAATAAAATGGTTATTATTATATTTCTTTGTTCATGATAATTGTCTATTGTTCATGCTATAATTGTGTTATCCGGAAATCGTAATACATGTGTGAACACATAGACCATAACATGTCCCTAGTGACCCTCTAGTTGACTAGCTCGTTGATCAATTGATGGTTACGGTTTCCTGACCATGGACATTGGATGTCATTGATAACGGGATCACATCACTAGGAGAATGATGTGATGGACAAGACCCAATCCTAAGCATAGCACAAGATCGTGTAGTTTGTTTGCTGAAGCTTTTCTAATGTCAAGTATCATTTCCTTAGACCATGAGATCGTGCACCTCCCGGACACCGTAGGAATGCTTTGGGTGTACCAAACGTCACAACGTAACTGGGTGGCTATAAAGGTGCACTACAGGTATCTCCGAAAGTGTCTGTTGGGTTGGCACGGATCGAGACTGGGATTTGTCACTCCGTATGACAGAGAGGTATCTCTGGGCCCACTCGGTATTGCATCATCATAATGAGCTCAATGTGACTAAGTAGTTAGTCATGGGATCATGCATTACGGAACGATTAAACTGACTTGCCGGTAACGAGATTGAACGAGGTATTGGGATATCGACGATCGAATCTCGGGCAAGTAACGTACCGACTGACAAAGGGAATTGTATACGGGATTGATTGAATCCTCGACATCGTGGTTCATCCGATGAGATTATCGTGGAGCATGTGGGAGCCAACATGGGTATCCAGATCCCGCTGTTGGTTATTGACCGTAGAGCTGTCTCGGTCATGTCTACGTGTCTCCCGAACCCGTAGGGTCTACACACTTAAGGTTCGGTGACGCTAGAGTTGTAGAGATATTAGTATGCGGTTAACCGAAAGTTGTTCAGAGTCCCGGATGAGATCTTGGACGTCACAAGGAGTTCCGGAATGGTCTGGAGTAAGATTTATATATAGGAAGTCCAGTTTCGGCAATCGGGAGAGTTTGGGGGGTCACCGGTATTGTACCGGGACCACCGGAAGGGTCCCGGGGGTCCATTGGGTGGGGCCACCTATCTCGGAGGGCCCCATGGGCTGAAGTGGCATGGGAACCAGCCCCTGGTGTGCTGGTGTGCCCCACCCAAGGGCCCAAGGCGCCTAGGGTTGGAAACCCTTGGGGGCCATTGCCCCCCGAGGGGGCATGCGCCCCCTGGTTGGAAAGCCTAGGGGGGCCGTTGCCCCCCGAGGGGCCGCCCCCCTTCTAGATGGGATCTCCAAGGTGGGCATGCGCCCCCCTAGCCCCTATATATAGTGGAGGGGAGGGAGGGCAGCCGCACCCTAAGCCCTGGCGCCTCCCTCTCCCTCCCGTGACACCTCTTCCTCCTCGAGTAGCGCTTGGCGAAGCCCTGCTGGAATCCCGCTGCTTCCACCACCACGCTGTCGTGCTGCTGGATCTCCATCAACTTCTCCTTCCCCCTTGCTGGATCAACAAGGAGGAGACGTCTCCGCTCCGTACGTGTGTTGAGCGCGGAGGTGCCGTCCGTTCGGCACTAGGATCATCGGTGATTTGGATCACGACGAGTACGACTCCATCAACCCCGTTCTCTTGAACGCTTCCGCTCGCGATCTACAAGGGTTTGTAGATGCACTCCTCTATCTCTCTCATTGCTAGATGACTCCATAGATTGATCTTGGTGATGCGTAGAAAATTTTAAATTTCGGTTACGATCCCCAACACTGCTCTTTGGCGGTTTCCTTTTTTGCACGACAAAAGAACCCTTTCACTTTTCGGAATCCATTTCATCCTCTTCCTCGAAAGTTTCTCGCCAGCCGCAGTTCACTACCGCACACCTCCAGCTATGGACGACGGGAAACTAACAACACTCACCGAACACATAACTACCCACGGTACAACCGTGCTCGAGGTGGTGTACACCAACGACCCAAGGACCGTGGAGCGGATCATCAAAAAGTACGAAGAATGGCTAAAGGAGGAGAAGAACAAGTTCGTCGGCCTCGACCTCGAGTACACACGTAAGAGCAGTTACATACGACAAGGGATCACCGTCGTCCAACTTGCCATGCGCTATCATGTCCTTGTATACCACTACTGCAGATCCGAGTGGTCCCAGGCGTTAGTTGACTTCCTGCAACAGAAAGCGGTAACTTTCACTAGCGTCGACACCAGGAACGACAAGACCATGCTTGCCCGTGCATGGATCAAAATTCCAGACGAGCACCACGTCGACATCCAGAGGCTATTCTGCATCAAGGGTGGTGGAGAAAGGGACTCCATGGCTGAGCTTGCAGCGGCCATCATCGACCCCTCATACAAGAACATGAAGAAATCATTCCCAAAGGAGAAGCACTAGTTCTGGGAGTGGAAGCCACTTTCCCCGATACAGCTTGAGTACGCGACAAAGGACGGGTATGTTAGCTACGAGTTGTACTGTAGAATCCTAATCATCAAGAACGGGCTACGTCACCTCCACCAACAACCAATGAAAGAAAGACTCTGCCCACGTAAGAGCAATGACGAGGGATCTTCTGGTGGCTGGAAGCGCCGGGAGGGAAACAGTGGTTGGTAAATTGCGAGAAAATGGATGTCTACATTAAACTAGTAGGAACTACTATTATCATAATTTAGATTGTATGAACCTTTGTTGTAAATATGTTTGTTGTTGCTCAAAGATGTTGTGTGTATTGTATTGCTATTTTACGTTTGAACTTTGAACACAGTGGTGTGCTCATGTACAAATGCATACTACGTTTTGCATGTCTAAATGCAATTAGTAAGTTATGTCCCAGTACTGAGCAAGCATATATTGTATCCATGATTATAGAACAAGAGATATCTCGCACGATATTGTATTATAATATTCACACTCAACCACTAGAAGATGCATTGTGCATTTACAAGAATATGTGATGATATCATTGTAATCTTTCAGTACAATGCTTATTAAACATTGGCGTGAACAATTCATAAATATTGCAGAAGATCATTTGGTACACAGTCACAAGCGACAAGAACTTTGTTACTTTAACCACATTGAAAAAAAAATCCTTGCCTCCATTTCACATCAAACACCGCTCCGTCCATTCAGAACATCCTTGCTATTGCACACAGGTTCCTCTCCATACACCAGTTCTGCATGATGCCACAAAACTATACTACCGTGTGCAACTGACCTATGTACAAGCGTGCCTCACTAAGTGTCTACTCAATCCATGCCTGTGGTGCCACACACCCGTGACCCTAGAGACTTCACACATGTGCATCCACAACCGAGCCCCTCTAACCAGATATTCGGACAGATGCCTCTACTGCCCTACATCCGTGCCTCTAGAAACTTGACAGCAGCAAGAGGGTTCAAAACCGTGCCTCCACACAACCGTGCTTGTACAGACTTCACTTTCGTGCCTCCGTTTGCTTGATCAACGTGCCTCACATGAAACCCACAGTAACTCTACGTGCTCCGCACGCGTGATCGCCAATGCAACTTTGGTGCTGCACAGACGCGTCTCTCAGTATACCCGTACCTCCACACAACCGTGCTTGTACTAACTATAACTCGATGCCTCTGTTTTGCTCAATCCACGTGCCTCACATAAAACCAACAGTAACTCTACGTGTTACACACACACGTGCCTCTCGCATGAAACCCATAGTATCTCGCCCTTACAACTTTGGCGCTGCACACACGTACCTCTCAGTATACCCGTGCCTCCTCACGACCTTGCCTGCACTGACTTCAATTCCGTGCCTTCATTTGCTTAATCCGCGTGCCTCACATAAAAGAGATGCACAGCCATGCCTCAGAGTAAACAACACACGTGCCTCTACTGTATTGATAACTATGACCCCAATTAAATAACATCCGTCCAAAAAAACATCTTCAAAAGAGATGCACAACCATACCTCTTCTACAAACATACAACAGCAATGAACACTTTGGTTCATATCGTTTCATATATCTAGATAACATTAAACCGTAGCATAAATTTTGAAACAAAATCCATTTATGTTCAAAGGCTATAACTAACATCACTGCGGCAGAAGATTCAAGATAACAACAAGCCTCCCATCACGCTCTTTGAAATTTATCAGCACCAAGCTGTTTACTTCAATAGACGATGCCTGGAGAAAATCACTGAAACCTTCCTGTTTGAACACCATTCTACTACCCAAGCCAATGAAGTAGGAGCAAGGAGTGCTCACATATATATCATCATCACCAGATTCCAAAGTAACTTCAAGGGTTAAAACGCCAGTCCTAGGAAAAGTCACAAACTCCTTCAAACTCCTCACAACAATACCAGGAATAACCTGACAAAAAACATCAAGCTATCAAAAATAGAACAAAAATTCAAAACTATAAATAGAAGAGATAATAAAAATAATAAATAAACATAAACAAAGAAAAAACAGTGGAAAAAAACCTGACCATATGATGACCATTAACATTCATGGAATCAATCCTATGAACAAAAGGACAACAGCGTATGTAGTCATCATCAAAGAGTTGACACCTCATGAAATACATCTGCTGATAATTAAGAAAAACACCACGGGTGTAATAACAACTCCCAACAAGTTGCATCTCGGAGTCGCTCAAACCATCAAGAGCTACAAAATATAATTACACAGGATCAAGGGAATAGAAAAATCATCATGTGCAATAAAACAAGCTAAAAACTTCCTTAAAAATAAACCTTACCAACAGACAGTAAAGGAGACAATGCATCTCCACGACCAACATGATAAAAACCAATACCAATCCACGTTACATAATGTTCAAGCCTAATGGTCATTATATCACGAGGACGAACACCATAATCACTGACCAATCGTTCCCAGGAAGGACCATGGAATTTGCTCCTCACCCGACCATGACTAAACAGAACACCATACAAATAACCCTCATTGCACTAAAGAGCAAGATCAGTATCTTCGCACCCCTCCTTATGGCTAAAGCCCTACACTCCTCGATGTAACGAGCAAGATGAGCTCTAACACTTCACGGAACATACTGCACAACAAATCAAAACAAGGATCATAATCAAAACCTAAACAGCATGAGCAGCACCAAAAGAAATAAGCGTGTGTGCCAATAATTGAACAATTATAAAATGATATTCTTACAACACGCCTCCAACAACGCCGATCCAGGACCACACTGAACCCATCTACAGAAGAATGAACAGAAGAACACGGGCCACCAGGCATACGGCAAAAAGGACAAGCCATAACTGCAAGGAACACAATGATTATCAAGAACTAATCCCACAAAACCCAGTTGAAACTTGACATCTGATAGTGTTGGTAGTCCCCACCCGTAACTACCCCATAAATCTCCATATCCCGGAAATATAATGGGAACAAAAAGAGAAACGAGAAAGGGAAACAGGGAACCCACGAAGGCAACCGGTAGGGAACGACGATATCGCGAACGGGGAAGCGTGGTCAATGCTAAAGAAGGACCGCCGTAAGAGCAGGAAACAAGCGCGGCGGTCGGGACAGGGGCCGCCATAACCACGCGACAAGAGCGGCGGCCGCGACGGGCGGAGACGACGGCGAAGAAAGAACAGTGCTCCACGACGGTTCGCCCACACCAGAGAGAAACAGATCTCAAAATAGATCAAAAGGTTTTACAAAACATTAAAAGTATAAGGAGTAAAGTGAAAAAAGGGAAAACCAGAAAGGGAAACCGGAAACCAGAAATCACGGGAGACGTCGTGCGCGCGACAAGTGTCGCGCGCGGAGCACCTCGGAAAAGTCTCACGACCGCTCCGCGCGTGACACTTGGAGCGCGGGGAGCGCTCCCGACTAATCGTTGCGGGGAGCGCTCCTCAATTAGTGAGTTCGCTATCAACCACATGAAATTGTAAGCATTCCTTTGAAAGGGTCGGCCCTGAGGGGGGGGCACGGGGGCGGTATACCTACGTGATGTTTAGCCCAAGTAACGGATCAAATTTTAAGAGGGTTAACAGATGAGTAATTCTCGGCTTGCCGCACGCTGTCTTCTGAGCTTCTACTCTTTCTCTTCCGAAATTTGAAGGGTACATAAAAAATTTGTTGCGACATGTGCCGGGTTCAAGAGCTTGGACTTCGGGTGGGGCGAGGCGGTGTACGGTGGGCCGGCCAAGGGCGGCGAGGGGCCGATCACCGGCATGACCAACTACTTCTCCAGGTCCAAGAACGGCAAGAGGGAGGAGGGCACCGTGGTGCCCATCAGCCTGCCCAAGGACGCCATGGACAAGTTCCAGCTCGAGGTGGAAGGCCTCACCACCGAGATCTAAGCTGTGCGCGATCGACCACCTGCCCAGGTACGCACTCGTGCAGCCGCATATACTTCAGACATACGTTGTCACGTACCACGCAACGCGTGGGCCATATAAGTGCATCTCCGTGGGTGATGGGCGATATTCTGACAGACTAAGTTTTGCTTTTGTGCTTAATTTACATGTGTGTGATATGTTAGAACCACCAACAGTCACTAGTAGAAAACAAGGCTTTGTTTGAGGCAGGATAAGAGCATTAATCTCGGTTCACTTACGAACCGGGACCAAAGGGTGCATCAGTCACGGTTCATGAGGCCAGGGCGCCGGCCGGGCCTCGGGGGCCATTGGTTTCGGTTCGTCTGACACCTTTGGTCCCGGTTCTAGACACGAATTGGGATCAATAGCCTCGCTCCTAGCCCGACACCTTTAGTCCCGGTTGGTGGCTGGAAACGGGACCAAAGGTTAGTCTTCTGTCCCGGTTCTAGCCACCAACTGGGACTAAAGATAAGCCTATAAATACCCCGCAACGCCCCTGCCGCTCACTGCTCTGTTTTTTGGCCGGCCAGTGTGTATAGGTGTGTGTTGCTCTAGCTCTCACCTCCTATGCACATGAGGTGTTCGATGAAATGCCCGAGCCACACTTAAGCTTTCTCCTCTCCAAGCTCCATTTTCCTCAAGATTTGTCTAGGTTTCGCGGTCCGTCCTGTCTCGTCTCCGTCCTCACCGCCGTCGATCACCCGTGCCGATCTCGTCGCCGGCACCACCGTGGTGAGCCTCTTGTTCTTATCTTCTTTCTAAAAGAAAACATTTTCTTACTTGTATGATTTAGATAGATACTTGTATAATTTTCTTACTTTTATTATTGTTTTTTATTATATAGTGCCATGGTTTTGGTATCCGCCCCCGTCAGCCCTCGTCCTGTCTATGATTCAGATGTGGTATATTATCTTTTATAACTATTTGTTTCATTTTGTGTTTATGACAATTATGCCGACCAACGTGATATAGATGTTTTTATCTACGAGTTATGTGAACCGGAAATTCCAAGCGACCCTCTTGTCGAGAGGTTAAATTTAGTTGAAAAAGAAAACAATTACTTGAAGAAAAAATTGAAAAGAATTGAGGAGGAGAAGATGGAATTGGAGTTGCATGTTGCCCATGTCGTCGATGATCACAAGATCAAGATGGATGCAATGCACTTGAAGATTAGAAACATTAGAAAATATGCCATTCATACAGAGGCTTGATATCATTAGGCCGTTGGATCAATTGTTACCTTAGTTGTGATTATGATCGCATTTGTTGTTGCATTTAAATGTTTTACATAGTTTCAATGTATGTTTTAGTTAGATGCTCTAGAGATCTATATGTTGTTTAATGATAACTATGTATGAACTTTATGTATTTTTTTAGTAATAACATTTGATCACTACTGTACTTTGGTTTTAATGTGATGATGAACTTCTATTAATTTGGTCACTTCTCTATTCATGATGTTCTGTAATGGTTTTTTATACACTTAATTATATAATGCACGCAGGTGAACCGATTGGATGTACAGTGACCGACGCACCTCCGAGTACATTAAGGGTCTGCATAATTTTCTCGAAGTGGTTGAGGCAAACAAGCAGAATGATTTTATGTATTGTCCATGTACTATCTGTGGGAATACAAAGGATTACTCTGACTCGAAAACCCTTCACGTCCACCTGCTTGAGAAGGGTTTCATGCCACACTATAATATTTGGACCAAGCACGGAGAAAGAGGGGTTATGATAGAAGACAACAAAGAAGAAGATGATGATGACAACTATCCGCCCCTAAATATGGTGATGCTGCAACGGGGGAAGCTGAAGATCAAGAGGAACCGGCCGATGTGCCCAATGATGATCTTCGCTGGGTCATTGTTGATGCAAAGATACAATGCCAAAGTGAAAGAGAGAAGTTGAAGTTCAATCGCATGTTAGAGGATCACAAAAGGGTTGTACCCAAATTGCGAAGATGACAACAGAAAGCTCAGTAGCACACTGGAATTGCTGCAATGAAAGGCAGAAAATGGTGTATCTGACAACAGATTTGGGAAGCTATTGAAAATAATGAAGAAGAAGCTTCCAAAGTATAACGAATTGCCTGACAGTATGTACGAAGCAAAGAAGGTTCTATGCCCTCTAGGATTGGAGGTGCAGAAGATACATGCATGCCCTAATGACTGCATCCTCTACCACGGTGCGTAGGAGGATTTGAACGCATGCTGGTATGCGGTGCATTGCGGTATAAGATTATACGAGATGACCCTGGTGATGTTGAGGGCGCGGTTCCTGCCAAGGTGATGTGGTATGCTCCTATAATACCACGGTTGAAACGTTCGTTCGGAAACAAAGAGCATGCTAAGTTGATGCGATGGCACAAAGAGGACCGTAAGAAAGACGGGAAGTTGAGAGCACCCACTGATGGGTCACAGTGGAGAAAAATCGAGAGAAGGTGGGGGGACTTTGCAGGTGACACATGGAACGTATGGTTTGGTCTAAGTGCGGATGGCATTAATCCTTTTGGCGAGCAGAGCAGCAATCATAGCACCTGGCCTGTGACTCTATATATGTATCTATAACCTTCCTCTTTGGCTGTGCATGAAGCGGAAGTTCATTATGATGCCAGTGCTCATCCAAGGCCCTAAGCAACCCGGCAACGACATTGATGTGTACCTAAGGCCATTAGTTGAAGAACTTTTACAGCCCTGGAATGGAAAAGGTGTACATGTGTGGGATCAGCACGACCAGGAGGAATTTGATCTACATGTGTTGCTGTTTGTAACCATCAATGATTGGCCTACTCTCAGTAACCTTTCAGGACAGAGAAACAAGGGATACCATGCCTGCACGCACTATTTAGATGACATCGAAAGTATATATTTGGACAAATGCAGGAAGACTGTGTACGTAGGGCATCGTTGATTTCTTCCGACCAACCATCAATGTCGAAAGAAAGGCAAGCATTTCAAGGTAAGGATGGCAATTTTACCCATGGGTACAGGTACCCGCGGGTACCGTACCCGCATGGGCAGGGTATGGGCACACTTTTATTCCCATGGGTAGTACCCATACCCTACCCGTTAAGTCATGGGTAGGGTACGGGTATAGCCTTGTACCCGCAGATATACCCATACCCTGCCCGTTTGTGAACTAATGTTAATTTGTCATCAATTAGTCACTAATTTGTCATGTGACTCATCTACTGCTATTGACTTAAGAGTATGTTGTGGTTTCTAATTTTTGATATTGGTTATTTACTCATCTACCTGTTATTGAGCTGAGATAATTGATTTTTTTGTCAAATGTGCTATCAATGAGCGTAAAATTGTGAACAACTTGTGTACTATTTGTTCTACCCATTGGGTACCCAATGGGTATGGGTACCCGTCAGGTATGGGTACCCGTCAGGTATGGGTATGGGTAAAGTTTCATACCCATGGGTATGGGTATGGATAGAATTTTGTACCCACTGAATATACGGATATGGGTATGGTATTTCCCTACCCTGCCCATACCCTACCCATTGCCATCCTATCAAAGGTGAGGCAAATCACCGATAGAAGCCCACCCTCCGTACTGGTGATCACATACTTGATATGGTCAATGATTTACAAGTAATCTTTAGAAAGGGTCCTGGCGTACTATCTGTTCCGAATGACGCTGAGGGGCGCGCACCCATGTGGAAGAAGAAATCTATATTTTGGGACCTACCCTATTGGAAAGACCTAGAGGTCCGCTCTGCAATCGACGTGATACACGTGACGAAGAATCTTTGTGTGAACTTGCTAGGCTTCTTGGGCGTATATGGGAAGACAAAAGATACATAGGAGGCACGGGAGGACCAGCAACGTGTGCACGAAAAAGACAGCATGCATCCAAAGCAGTATGAAGGTCTGCCAGCTATGCTCTTACCAAAGAAGAGAAGGAAATCTTCTTTCAATGCCTGCTCAGTATGAAGGTCCCATCTAGCTTCTCATCGAATATAAAGGGAATAATAAATATGGCAGAGAAAAAGTTTCAGAACCTAAAGTCTCATGACTGCCACGTGATTATGATGCAACTGCTTCCGGTTGCATTGAGGGGGCTTCTACCGGAAAACGTTCGATTAGCCATTGTGAAGCTATGTGCATTCCTCAATGCAATCTCTCAGAAGGTAATCGATCAAGAAATCCTACCAAGGTTAAAGAGTGATTTGGTGCAATGTCTTGTTAGTTTCAAGCTGGTGTTCCCACCAGGGGCGGAGCTGGGCCCCGGGCACCTAGGGCCCAGGCCCGGGGCGTGGAAAAATTACTAGGCTATAGTTATATAGATTTTTTTTGCAGGCCCGGGGCACAACCTAGTGAAATAGAAGAAGGCCCAAAGAATTGATGGACTGCTTTGCCAGAAACGCATGCACGTACAGCAACAGCGCACCCCACGATCCAGCACGCACGAGGCACAGGAGCCGAAATGATCGTGTGGCCGCCGCCGCCCGTCGAGTCGCATGCACGCAGACGATACGATCGATCTCAAGGAGCAGCAGGGACTCCAGCGCCCGCGCCGCCGTCCGCCGTGGCTCCGCCCCCGGCCCACCGCCCACTTTCTGCTCCCGGGCTGTAGATCGCTCGTCGCCACCGGCCTACTATTCGTCGTTCGTCTGCGTGGCACAGCTTCATTGATGGCTGCAGTAGCTTGTATTTTTTTGATGCTTTCCTTATTACCCCTTAGATGCTTTCTAGTTTCTACTTGTACCATGTTCTATTTTTATGAGTTGTATCAATGTACAAGCTGCTCTGAACTTAAATTTATACCATGTTCTTTTGTATCCAATCATATATCTATGATATTGTTGAACCCAAATTGATGTAATTGCCAATTTCATTTCATATATTGTAGGAAAAGAAGATGAAGAGATTTTTTTCACCGTTGTCTGCAACGGGGTTGTCTACACCTATCATTTCAGATGGAGGGAATGAAGCGGCTAAGGGAACTGAATCAACACCAGAAACAGAAACAACTGTAGAAATGGGACCATGCCTTCGACCTCAAGCAACCCACCTGCAATGTCAACTCGAGAGAGAAACAATCATGGTATTCCTGCTGATGCCCTTGGTCAATTCCGTAAAGGTGATATTGAAGTTGATCCTGGTCTTAGAAAATCAATTGGAAGTTTAGAGCTGGAAATTAGCGATGCTGCTAGAAGGATTTATATAAATATGGGTCCATGCCAACCAACTGATCATAAATATAAAAAAAATATCCCAAGGAAATTCTTCAAAAACAAGAAGCTTTCATGCCAGTTGGTTCAAGAACCATGGCGATTGGTTAGAATATAGTGTTCATAAAGAAGCAGCCTTTTGTTTCTATTGCTTTCTTTTTAAGCAACCAAGACCAGAAAATTATGGTATTGAGACATTCACAAGGGTATGATTTAGAAATTGGAAGGATGGACCTAGTGTTCTTGATACACATGTTGGTAAACATAATAGTGCTCACAATAAAAGCTAGACAACATTATGAGGCTTTAAAAAATCAAAGGCAATGTGGGGCACATGTGATGGATCGTGGTACCAAAAAGAGTGAAGAAGACTATAAAGCTCGTCTTATCATTGTTTTGGGTGTTATCAGATTTCTTTTATTACAAGGTCATGCTTTTCGTGGTCATGATGAGAGTTTGAGCTCAATTTGGAGATGATGAATTGGTATAGGAAGAAGGATCCAATTGCTAGGACTTTGCTTGATAGTGCCGGTGGGAACCATTTGGTGACTTAACATGAGATACAATTTCAATTGTGCCAAGCTTGCGCAGAAGAGATCACCAAATCCATTATTGCTAATATTGGAGATAGGAATTTTCTTTACTTGTTGATGAGTCCAGAGATGCATCTATAAAAGAACAAATGGTTATGGCTTTAAGGTTAGTAACTTATTATTTTTCATATTAATTGTTGTTTTGTTCATTACTAATAGTAACACCTAATTGTTTGTTTGCCTCTTTTCCTCATGTAGGTATGTTAACAGTCATGGTTATACGATTGAGAGATTTATTGAGATCAAGCATGTTGCTGACACAAGAGCAGCTTCTCTAAAGGCAGCTTTGGATGGTATGTTTCTTGAGCATGGCTTGTCTATGTCTAAATTGAGAGGGCAAGGGTATGATGGAGCTTCTAACATGAGAGGGAAATTTCATGGGTTTCAAAAGTTAATAGAAGTGAAAATCCTTATGCATTTTATATCCATTGCTTTGCCTATCGGTTGTAGTTAGTGGTTGTTGCTGTTGCCAAGTGTTGTTCCTCTGTAACAGATTTCTTTAACCACATAACTTTGATTGTCAACACCTTCAATGCTTCTTGTAAGAGACATGATGAACTAGCCCAACAATAACATGAAAATATTGTAAGCCAATTGGAGTCAGGGGAGATTTTTGCAGGGAGAGGGAAAAACCAAGCAACCAATCTTGTTCGACCTGGGGATACACGATGGGGCACACATCATAAAACTTTGTGTCGATTTGTAACTATGTGGAAATCATTTTTGCAAGTGTTAGAGAACATTCATGACGATGTAGAAAATTTAACACAAAGAAGCGCAGAAGGTGGCTTGATTTCTCAGATGGAAAGCTTTGAATTTGTTTTCATGTTGCATCTTATGATCAAACAATTGGGGAAGACTAATGAGTTGTCACAATGTTTGCAAAGGAAAGATCAAAACATTGTTCTTGCAGTGGGTTTGATTGGTGTCACATTGCAGAAACTTCAAGATATAAGAGAAAATGGTTGGGATAGACTCTTGGAAGAGACGAATGACTTATTTGTTGAACATAAAATTATATTGCCTAACATGGATGATACAATTCCTGCTTGAGGTCGATCAAGGGGGCGTGGTGGTCAAATGGTAAGTTATTATCATCGCTTCAGATATGAATTGTTCAATGTTGTGCATGACCAAGTTATTATGGACTTAAATAACCGCTTTGCTGAAAGATCTACTCAATTGTTAAGATGCATTGCTTGTCTTGATCCAAGGAACTATTTGCTAATTTTGATGAAGACAAACTTTTTGAACTTGCTAAGTTGTATGCTGATGACTTCTCCACATATAAGATTTCCTTTTTCCTTAGAAATCAGCTTGGAACATCCATCGCTGATGTGAGAACTAATCCAGATTTTGTGAGTTGTAATGACCTTGGTAATCTTGCTGTGAAGATGGTTCAGACTGGTAGACACATGGTTTTTCCTTTGGTATATCGCCTCATTGAGTTGGCATTCATTTTTCCTGTTGCAACCGCGCCAGTGGAAAGAGCTTTCTCAGCAATGAGTATTGTCAAGACTGAGTTGAGGAATAGGATGAGTGATGATTGGCTGAATTATAGGATGGTTCGCTATATTGAGCGAGATGTATTTGCAACTGTTGATGATGATGATATTGTATATCGCTTTCAATCATATAGGTCTCGCAAAGGGCTCTTACCTCGTCGAAGTGGTAAGTTTTTAAATATGTATCAACGGTAATTGTTTCACTTGATGTTTATGCCTTCTCTTATGATATTTTGCTTTCGATGCCTTGAAGGTGTTGACTCTTTTTCCACCGCTGATGAGGTTATGCGAGGCACTGATGAAGCAAACCATTGATTTGGTACTCTTTTATCATGTATTTTTCTTTGAAGTTTTTACCATGTTTTTATCTATTTTGTTGTATTTTTAAGCTTGAGTTTAAATTATAATTTTTTCATGCAACCGAGACATATTTTGTATGGGGTATCTTTTGAGGTAGCTAATACCCTTATGGACGTTAAGATTTTCCCTTGTGACATTTTTTGGGGCCTGGGGCTTGGTTCAATCCTGGCTCCACCACTGGTTCCCACCATCCTTCTTCAATATCATGACGCACGTCCTAGTTCATCTAGTCGACGAGATTGCCATTCTGGGCCCTGTATTTCTACACAATATGTTCCCCTTTGAGAGGTTCATGGGAGTCTTAAAGAAATATGTTCGTAACCATGCTAGGCCAGAAGGAAGCATCTCCACGGGCCATCAAACAGAGGAGGTCATTGGGTTTTGTGTTGACTTCATTCCTGACCTTAAGCCGATTGGTCTCCCTCAATCACGGTATGAGGGGAGACTGGCTGGAAAAGGCACGCTAGGAGCAGATTCAATAATATGTAGGGACAGACATTCTTTGTCTCAAGCACACTACACGGTTCTACAGAATTCTACCTTGGTGACCCCGTATGTCAATGAACACAAGAATATTCTGTGCTCCAAACACCCGGAGCAGTGTGATGACTGGATTACATGTGAACACATCAGGACTTTCGGCAGTTGGTTGCAAACACATCTCATGGGTAACACCACTGTTGCAGATGAGTTGTACTCGTTGGCCAGGGGACCATCTTCGACTGTATTGACTTATAAGGGGTACGAGATAAATGGGAATACATTTTACACGATCGCCCAAGATCAAAAGAGCACCAAGCAAAATAGTGGTGTCCGCTTTGATGCGGCAACCAAGGGGGGGGACAGGACACATATTATGGTTACATAGTGGACATATGGGAACTTGACTATGGACATGATCTTAAGGTCCCTTTGTTTCGGTGCAAATGGGTCAATCTGTCAGGAGGCGGGGTACAGGTAGACCCGTAGTACGGAATGACAACAGTGGAGCTGAACAGTCTTGGGTACACAGGCGAACCATTCGCCCTAGCCAATCATGTGGCGCAGGTTTTCTATGTGAAGGACATGTCTACCAAACCAAGAAAAAGAAAATATTAGGAAGCGAATACTTCATACGATGAGCCAAAGCTCCACATAGTTCTTTCAGGGAAAAGAGACATGGTGGGAGTGGAGGGCAAGACAAACATGTCTGAAGATTATGAAAAGTTTTATGAAATTCCTCCCTTCAAAGTGAAGGCTGACCCAAGCACCCTATTAAATGATGAAGATTATCCATGGTTACGGCGCAATAAGCAAGGGACACAAGCGAAGAAAAAATGAAGGAGGATACGATGATGGCTTTGATTACGCGAAGCAAAAATGAAATCCCTTTTGTAACAGATGAGTTTTCGTCCGAAACCGTGATACTTCGAAAGAGATTGTCCATTTTGTACATGGAGTGCATCCAGCTTTTGCCGTAACCCTCTCAACTTTTTAGCACATGCTATATGGGTGAAATGATGATACCATGCCAACTTTAAACCTTTTCAGAGTTCATTTATAGTGCTTTTCAATTTCAGGGTCATTTAGTTAAAAAATCAATAAATGCATGAAAATACCAAATGAAGTCAGAAAGGGTTTGAAATTGATGATGTGGCTTTGAATGGTGCATGTTGAACGCACAAAATGTCTGGAGTTGAAATAAGTTCAAAAAAATGAATTCCTGTATAATAGATGAGTTTTCGTCCAAAACCATGATACTTCGAAAGAGATTGTCCATTTTTACACGAAGTGCATCCAGCTTTTTCCGTAACCCTCTCAACTTTTTAGCACATGCTATGTGGGTGAAATATGATACCATGCCAACTTTCAACCTTTTCATAGTTCAATTGTAGTGCTTTTCAATTTCAGGGTCATTTAGCTAAAAAATTAGTAAATGCATGAAAAATACCAAATGAAGTGAGAAAGGGTTCAAAAATACCAAATGAAGTCAGAAAGGGTTCAAAATGCATGAAAATATTTTGTTATGATCAACTAAAACAAAACTATAATATTCTTCAATAGCAAAAAGAATCAACTAAAAAGATTTTATAAACCTCTAGTTATTATCAAAATAATATTAACTTAAAATTATATAAAATTTATGCAACTAAAATTATCAAAGTATTTTTTGTTGAAAACTTTAATAGCAAAAATAATTTCCATAAATTATTTTATGTTCAAAACTTTAATAGCAAAGTAAAATGACATCAAAAATAAAAAATATTATCAAAATAATATTAAGTTATGTAACATCCCAAAATTCTAAATTTTAGAATGTTATATTAAATAAATAGTTTTGATTGATTGTATGATTGCTTGTGCGTTTTGCTGTGTGAAATTGAGTGAAATTTGAAACTTTTTGAAAGTTAAATGAGAGGGAATAAAAGGACTTTACCAAACTTTCACCTTGCATTTATGATTTCCATGAATTCAAATTTATTTTATCACAAAACCCTAGAGTGAAGATGATATGACTTCTTCCATTTAAATAAATGAAAAGACTTTTGAAAAGATTTTAATTCCATTTGGAAACATTCTAAATTCAGTAACTTTATGCAACTAAATGAGTTTCATGAGAGAAGATAAAATGACTTCTTCAAATGCTAAGAAAGGGAGTTGGAAGTTTCAAAGAATCAAATTTAACGTGCCTTTGAAATTATTTTCAATTTGGAGTTATTTGGGTTTTATTCAAATTATTTTTTCTCCAAAAATGAAATATATGGAAAATAGGGTAAAATAATTCCCTATAGTATAAAAATGGAGAAAAATGAGTTTGAAATCATTTTGGGATTTTAAAATATTTTTATTTGGTTTTTAATTGAACCACTAGTACTGTTTGCTTTATTTCAATTTCTGTGGTATTTCTTTTCTTTTTCTCTCTGTTAAAAAAATAAAATTTCTTTCCGCCGAACTGGGCCGACCCAGCCAACCGGGCCAAGCCAAGCCCAGGCCAGCGTTGCGCGCGTCCCCGACCTCCCACGGGAGTCCGGCCGCCGCACGTTCCGCCGGCCGCCGCCATGTCCGAGCCGGAGTCTCGCTCGCCGCACCGCCTCTGCCTTGCCCCTCCCCCCAAGCTCGCGTCTCCCTGGCCTTTATAAGCCGCCGCCCCGCGCGGTTTTCTCCTCCACCGCCGCCGTTGTGAGTCACCGCCGCTCCACCCGCCATCCGCAGTCGTCCGCCTTCGCAGCCGGAGCCGCCAACGTTGCCGGACCCGCAGCCGTCCGCCTAGCCGCCGACGCCGTCGCGGTAACCATCCCAGCCGTCTCTTCCGTCGGATCTCCATCCGACGGTTAGGTTTTTTTCGTTTGTTTTTTAGTTATATAATGAACGTTCGTTTGCTTAGGTTCTATAGCTAAAAGATTCATTAAATTAGGTTCTATAGTGAAAGTTCGTTTGGTAGATTTTTCTTTTTATTTTAGTTTTCTGAAAGGGACCTATTAGCTAGGTTTATTTTATAGTTTAGTCCCTATTTTTCAAACGATCACAACTTTTTGCCCGTTTATCCAAACCCAACAAAACCATTGCCAAATTCTTCGTTATGATCCCCTCTATCCATTAAATCACATAATTTTACTGCTGTTAAAAAATATGTTTGTGTTCATGAGTTTTATTTGATGGTTTTGAAGTTTTCTGAAGTATATTCTTCGTTCTTTTGGATCTTTGAGTGATTGCTTATGTGTGGTTATAATTGGTTGCTTACGATAGATTGAACGGAGTGTGATGAGTAGAACTATCAGGAATTATGTGTGCGAAGAATCTTCATCAACAGTACAAGGCAAGTTCACACTTCGATCATACTTCTCAATACCCAGTTTTAGTTGCATTAGATACACCCCTCAAAGATTAAATGAGTAGGATTGGGAATTGGGTCTGATATGTAGTTCATGAGGTAGGAACCTATGATCCTTGAAACACCCTAGGGATATTTGTTGTGTTATATATTGCTTAGCCATGCTTGTAGACGGGGATTGGTATGTGAGAATCATGAAAGTTGCGAGAGTAATATTAACTAAGGGAAACTTATGGTGGTTACTTTAATACACATCTGGGTGGAATGGTTGGGGCACCCTGGGGATACCAGTCCCTTGCCCGGGCACCTGGGGAATCCAGTGTTGTCCTAGGAGATCCCGGGGTATCCGTGTGATCATCCTATGGAATGCCATCCAGGCTCAAAGGGATCATAAGATTATTCCTGCTTGAAACTTCCGTGTGCCGCCACAAGCCATTATGGGCTCTGGCATAGTTGAGTAATAAAGTTGTTATTTATGTTTCCTTATATCATGATAAATGTTTATTATTCATGCTAGAATTGTATTAACCGGAAACTTAGTACATGTGTGGATACATAGACAAATAGGGTGTCACTAGTATGCCTCTACTTGACTAGCTCGTTGAATCAAAGATGGTTAAGTTTCCTAGCCATAGACATGAGTTGTCATTTGATTAACGGGATCACATCATTAGAGAATGATGTGATTGACTTGACCCATTCCGTTAGCTTAGCATTTGATCGTTAGTATATTGCTATTGCTTTCTTCATGACTTGTACATGTTCCTATGACTATGAGATTATGCAACTCCCGAATACCGGAGGAACACTTTGTGTGCTACCAAACGTGAAAACGTAACTGGGTGATTATAAAGGTCCTCTACAGGTGTCTCCGATGGTACTTGTTGAGTTGGCATAGATCGAGATTAGGATTTGTCACTCCGGTTGTCGGAGAGGTATCTCTGGGCCCTCTCGGTAATGCACATCACTATAAGCCTTGCAAGCAATGTAACTAATGAGTTAGTTGCGGGATGATGCATTATGGAACGAGTAAAGAGACTTGCCGGTAACGAGATTGAACTAGGTATTGAGATACCGACGATCGAATCTCGGGCAAGTAACATACCGATGACAAAGGGAACAATGTATGTTGTTATGCGGTTTGACCGGTAAAGATCTTCATAGAATATGTAGGAACCAATATGAGCATCCAGGTTCCGCTATTGGTTATTGACTGGAGATGAGTCTCGGTCATGTCTACATAGTTCTCGAACCCGTAGGGTCCGCATGCTTAACGTTAGGTGACGATCGGTATTATGAGTTTATGTGATTTGATGTACCGACAGTTGTTCGGAGTCCTGGATGAGATCACGGACATGACGAGGAGTCTCAAAATGGTCGATACGTAAAGATCGATATATTGGAAGGCTATGTTTGGGCATCGGAATGGTTTCAGGTGAGTTCGGACGTTTACCGGAGTACCGGGAGGTTACCGGAACCCCCAGGGAGAAGTTATGGGCCTTATGGGCCATAAGAAGGAAGCACACCAGCCCACAAGGGGCTGGTGCGCCCCCCTTGGGCAGGAGGCCGAATTGGAATAGGTTTGGGGGGGGGGGGGCTTTCCTTCTCTCCTATTCCTCCTTCCCTACCTCTTCTACTCCAACTAGCCAACTAGGGAAAGGGGGGAATCCTACTTCCGGTAGGAGTAGGACTCGCCTAGGGCGCGCCATAGAGAGGGCCGCCCCCTCCCCTCCTCCACTCCTTTATATTGGGTACACCTTCTATCACAGATCCGAAGGCAATACATTTGTTGCTAAGAATGGATCCTTTCTAGAGAAGGAGTTTCTCTCGAAACAAGTGAGTGGGAGGAAAGTAGAACTTGATGAGGTAATTGTACCTGCTCCCGAATTGGAAAGAACTTCATCACAGAAATCAGTTCTAGTGATGCCTACACCAATTAGTGAGGAAGTTAATGATGATGATTATGAAACTTCAGATCAAGTTACTACCGAACCTCGTAGGTCAGCCAGAGTAAGGTCCGCACCAGAGTGGTACGGTAATCCTGCTCTGGAGGTCATGTTACTTGACCATGACGAACCTACGAACTATGAGGAAGCGATGATGAGCCCAGATTCCGCGAAATGGCTTGAGGCCATGAAATCTGAGATGGGATCCATATATGAGAACAAAGTGTGGACTTTGGTTGACTTGCTCGATGATCGGCAAGCCATAGAAAATAAATGGATCTTCAAGAGGAAGACGGACGCTTATAGTAGTGTTACTATCTACAAAGCTAGACTTGTCGAAAAAGGTTTTGACAAAGTTCATGGTGTTGACTATGATGAGATTTTCTCACTCGTAGCGATGCTTAAGTCTGTCCGAATCATGTTAGCAGATTGCCACATTTTATGAAATCTGGCAAATGGATGTCAAAACTACATTCCTTAATGGATTTCTTAAAGAAGAGTTCTGTATGATGCAACCAGAAGGTTTTGTCAATCCTAAAGGTGCTAACAAAATGTGCAAGCTCCAGCGATCCATCTATGGACTGGTGCGAGCATCTCGGAGTTGGAATATACGCTTTGATGAGTTGATGAAAGCATATAGTTTTATACAGACTTGCAGTGAAGCCTGTATTTACAAGAAAGTGAGTGGGAGCACTACAACATTTCTGATAAATATATGTGAATGACATATTGTTGATCGGAAATAATGTAGAATTTTCTGGAAAGCATAAAGGAGTATTTGAAAGGAGTTTTTCAAAGAAAGACCTCGGTGAAGCTGCTTACTTATTGAGCATCAAGATCTATAGAGATAGATCAAGACGCTTGATAAGTTTTTTTAATGAGTACATACCTTGACAAGATTTTGAAGTAGTTCAAAATGGAACAGTCAAAGAAAGAGTTCTTGCCTGTGTTACAAGGTGTGAAATTGAGTAAGACGCAAAGCCCGACAACGGTAGAGAATAGAAAGAGAATGAAAGTCATTCCCTATGCCTCATCCATATGTTCTATAAAGCATGCCATGCTGTGTACCAGATCTATTGTATACCCTACACTGAGTTTGGCAAGGGAGTACAATAGTGATCTAGGAGTAGATCACTAGACAGCGGTCAAAATTATCCTTAGTGGAATAAGAATATGTTTCTCGATTATGGAGGTGACAAAAGGTTCGTCGTAAAGGGTTACGCCAATGCAAGTTTTGACACTGATCTGGATGACTCTAAGTCACAATCCAGATACATATTGAAAGTGGGAGCAATTAGCTAAAGTAGCTCCATGCAGAGCATTGTAGACATAGAAATTTGCAAAATACATACGGATCTGAATTTGACAGACCCATAGACTAAAATTCTCTCACAAGCAAAACATGATCACACCTTAGTACTCTTTGAGTGTTAATCACATGGCAATGTGAACTAGATTACTGAATCTAGTAAACCCTTTGAGTGTTGGTCACATGGCGATGTGAACTATGGGTGTTAATCACATGGTGATGTGAACTATTAGTGTTAAATCACATGGCGATGTGAACTAGATTATTGACTCTAGTGCAAGTGGAGACTGAAGGAAATATGCCCTAGAGGCAATAGTAAAGTTGTTATTTATATTTCCTTATATCATGATAAATGTTTATTATTCATGCTAGAATTGTATTAACCGGAAACTTAGTACATGTGTGGATACATAGACAAACCGGGTGTCACTAGTATGCCTCTACTTGACTAGCTCGTTGAATCAAAGATGGTTAAGTTTCCTAGCCATAGACATGAGTTGTCATTTGATTAACGGGATCACATCATTAGAGAATGATGTGATTGACTTGACCCATTCCGTTAGATTAGCATTTGATCGTTTAGTATATTGCTATTGCTTTCTTCATGACATATACATGTTCCTATGACTATGAGATTATGCAACTCCCGAATACCGGAGGAACACTTTGTGTGCTACCAAACGTCACAACGTAACTGGGTGATTATAAAGGTGCTCTACAGGTGTCTCCGATGGTACTTGTTGAGTTGGCATAGATCGAGATTACGATTTGTTACTCCAATTGTCGGAGAGGTATCTCTAGGCCCTCTTGGTAATGCACATCACTATAAGCCTTGCAAGCAATGCAATTAATGAGTTAGTTGCATGATGATGCATTATGGAACGAGTAAATAGACTTTCCAGTAACGAGATTGAACTAGGTATTGAGATACCGATGATCGAATCTCGGGCAAGTAACATACCGATGACAAAGGGAACAACGTATGTTGTTATGCGGTTTGACCGATAAAGATCTTCATAGAATATGTAGGAACCAATATAAGCATCCAGGTTCTGCTATTGGTTATTGACTGGAGATGAGTCTCGGTCATGTCTACATAGTTCTCGAACCCATAGGGTCCGCATGCTTAACGTTAGGTGACGATCAGTACTATGAGTTTATGTGATTTGATGTACCGAAGGTTGTTTGGAGTTCCGGATGAGATCACGGACATGACGAGGAGTCTCGAAATGGTCGAGACGTAAAGATTGATATATTGGAAGGCTATGTTTGGACATCGGAATGGTTCCGGGTGAGTTCGGACATTTACCGGAGTACCGGGAGGTTACCGGAACCCCCAGGGAGAAGTTATGGGCCTTACGGGCCATAAGAAGGAAGCACACCAGCCCACAAGGGGCTGGTGCGCCTCCCTTGGGCAGGAGGCCAAATTGGAATAGGTTTGGGGGGGCTTTCCTTCTCTCCTATTCCTCCTTCCCTTCCTCTTCTACTCCAACTAGGGAAAGGGGGGTATCCTACTCCCGGGGGGAGTAGGACTCCCCTAGGGCGCGCCATAGAGAGGGCCGGCCCCTCCCCTCCTCCACTCCTTTATATATGGGGGAGGGGGCACCCCATGGACACACAAGTTGATCAGTTGATCTTTTAGCTGTGTGCGGTGCCCCCTCCACCATAATCCACCTCGGTCATATCGTAGCGGTGCTTGATATGTCTCCGTCGTATCTATAATTTTTGATTGTTCCATGCCAATATTATTCAACTTTCATATACTTTTGGCAACTTTTTATATTATTTTTGGGACTAACATATTGATCAAGTGCCCAGTGCCAGTTCCTGTTTGTTGCATGTTTTATGTTTCGCAGAAACCCAATATCAAACAGAGTCCAAACGGGATAAAAACGGACGGAGAATTATTTTGGAATATTTATGATTTTTGGAAAGTAAAATCAACGCGAGACGGTGCCCGAGAGGGCCATGAGGCAGGGGGCGCGCCCTGGACACTCGTGGGCACCCTGTAAGGCGATTGACGCTCTTCTTTTGCCGCAAAAAAGCTAATTTTATGAGAAAAATCTGGGCGAAAGATTCAACCGAATCGGAGTTACGGATCTCCGGATATAAAAAAACGGTGCCAGGGCAGAATCTGGGAGCAGAGAAACAGAGATAGACAGAGAGATAGATCCAATCTCGGAGGGGCTCTCGCCCCTCCCACGCCATGGGAGCCAAGGACCAGAGGGGAAACCCTTCTCCCATCTAGGGAGAAGGTCAATGAAGAAGAAGAAGGGGGGCACTCTCCCCCTTGCTTCCGGTGGCGCCGGAGCGCTGCCGGGGGCCATCATCATCACCACGATCTTCACCAACACCTCCACCATCTTCACCAACATCTCCATCACCTTCCCCCATCTATATTCAGCGGTCCACTCTCCTGCAACCCGCTGTACCCTCTACTTGAACATGGTGCTTTATGCTTCATATTATTATCCAATGATGTGTTGCCATCCTATGATGTCTGAGTAGATTTTTGTTGTCCTATTGGTGATTGATGAATTGCTATGATTGGTTTGAGTTGCATGTTTTATTATTGGTGCTGTCCTATGGTGCTCTCCGTGTCGCGCAAGCGCGAGGGATCACCGCTGTAGGGTTTGCAATATGTTCATGATTTGCTTATGGTGGTTGGCATGAGTGACAGAAGCACAGACTCGAGTAAGTAGTTTGTTTGTGTATGGGATAAAGGGGACTTGATACTTTAATGCTATGGTTGGGTTTTTACCTTAATGATCTTTAGTAGTTGCAGATGCTTGCTATAGTTCCAATCATAAGTGCATATGATCCAAGAAGAGAAAGTATGTTAGCATATGCCTCTCCCTCAAATAAAATTGCAATAGTGATTACCGGGCTAGTAAAGTAGTCAATTGCTTAGGGACAATTTCACAACTCCTACCACCACTTTTCCACACTCGCTATATTTACTTTATTGCTTCTTTATCTAAACAACCCCTACTTTTTATTTACACGCTCTTTATATTCTTGCAAACCTATCCAACAACACCTACAAAGTACTGCTAGTTTCATACTTGTTCTAGGTAAAGCGAACGTCAAGTGTGTGTAGAGTTGTATCGGTGGTCGATAGAACTTGAGGGAATATTTGTTCAACCTTTTGCTCCTCATTGGGTTCGACACTCTTACTTATCGAAAGAGGCTACAATTGATCCCCTATACTTGCGGGTTATCAAGACCTTTTTCTGGCGCCGTTACCGGGGAGTCATAGCGTGGGGTGAATATTCTCGTGTGTTCTTGTTTGCTTTATCACTAAGTAATTTTTTATTTGCTGTTCTAAGTTGTTCTCTATCTTTAGTTGTGGATATGGAACACGAAATACCAAAAAAATTAGGTGTACTTGCTACTCATGGAGATGGGGAACCTCCTAAAACCCTCAATTCTCGTTATGTGAAAGAAATTATGTACTACTTTGATAATCCTGAGAAAACCCCATTCAATTATGTTATGGGAGACATGTTGGGTCAACGTGAATACTTTAGGGATTATCGCTTGACACAAAAAGGGAAACTATTATGGGATCAAATTTATATGTTATATTGGTATGCTAGGCAACTATGCTTGAGATATGATTATACTTGTTGCTCTAGGATGAAGGCTCCACACCTTCCCTTTTCATGCAAATTTAATGATGATAAAATCTAGGCTTCTTATGCTAATGGTATCTATGATTACTATGATGTGGAACAAATAGAAGAATTCGTTGCTTTTATGGGTGCTTATGAGATTGAATCTATGTTTAAAGAGTTTGAAGATTTTGATGATTCAGTTTACAGACCTGAAAATTTTGCTATACTTAGATATTGCTATGAAAATTATGAATACAATTCCAATATTGATGCATTTATTGAGAAAGTCTCCGCTGTCCAAGAAGAGACTAATATTTTGCAGGAAGCTATGGAAGAAGAAATTGATGAAACTGTGAGCTCATTGGATGAAAAAGATGATGAGGAGAGCGAAGAACAAAAGGAGGAAGAGCGGATTAGCTACCCGTGCCCAGCTTCTAATGATAGTAGCTCTTCAACTCATACACTGTTTAATTTCCCTTCATGCTTACCGAAGGATGATTGCTATGGTGATTGTTATGATCCCGTTGATTCTCTTGAAATATCCCTTTTTGATGATGCTTGCTATGCTTGTGGCCAAGATGCCAATATGAATTATGCTTATGGAGATGAACTTGCTATAGTTCCTTATGTTAAACATGAAATTGTTGCTATTGCACCCACGCATGATAGTCCTATTATCTTTTTGAATTCTCCAACTACACTATATCGGAGAAGTTTGTGCTTATTAAGGATTATATTGATGGGTTGCCTTTTACCATTGCACATGATGATTTTGATGAATATAATATGCATGTGCTTGCTGCTCCTACTTGCAATTATTATGAGAGAGGAACTATATCTCCACCTCTCTATGTTTCCAATATGATAAAATTGCAAGAAACTGCTTATACTATGCATTGGCCTTTACTATGTGTGCATGAATTGTTCTTTTATGACATGCCGATGCATAGGAAGAGAGTTAGACTTCGTTGTTGCATGATATATGTTACTTTGTGCTCACTACTAAATTACAAATCATTGTTAATTAAAATTGGCTTTGATATACCTTGGGATCCGGGCGGATTCATTACTTGAGCACTATATGCCTAGCTTAATGGCTTTAAAGAAAGCGCTGCCAGGGAGACAACCCGGAAGTTTTAGAGAGTCATCTATTTTTCTTGAGTTCTTTTATATAGTTTAAAAACAAAAAAATAAAGAGGGGAACCCAAAACCTTTTCAAAAAGGAAAGTGAAAGTGAGAGAGACAAGCATTGTTGAAGTGGGAGAGCTCCTTGAACTTTGTTCATGCTCACGAAAACTTTGTGAATCTTGATTACAGAAACTTTTCATCAAAAATAATTATCCCCTTGTACAATTCCTTTGTATTATAAAAATAATGTGCTAAGGTTTGCCTTTAGGATGTTTACAATGCTTGTTGCTTTGTACGGTGCAGGACAGAAACTTTGGCTGTAGTGCGCGATTTTACATTTTTAACTGGAAAGTCAAATGGTTCTGATTCTTTTTGAACTGTCTTTCTGTACAAATTGTTTATGTTTCCTAATTTTGGTAGAATGTTTGGGGTACCAGAAGTATGGTGAATGTTCAGATTTCTACAGACTGTTCTGTTTTTGACAGATTCTGTTTTTGAAGCATAGTTTGCTTGTTTTGATGAATCTATCAATTTATATCAGTGGATTAAGCCATGGAAAAGCTATATTACAGTAGAAACAATGCAAAAAAATGAATTGGTTTGCTACAGTACTTAGAGTAGTGATTTGCTTTATTATACTAACGGATCTTACCGAGTTTTCTGTTGAAGTTTTGTGTGGATGAAGTGTTTGATCGAGGAGGTCTCGATATGAGGAAAAGGAGGAGAGGCAAGAGCTCAAGCTTGGGGATGCCCAAGGCACCCCAAGTAAATATTCAAGGAGACTCAAGCGTCTAAGCTTGGGGATGCCCCGGAAGGCATCCCCTCTTTCTTCAATAAGTATCGGTATGTTTTCGGATTCGTTTCGTTCATGCGATATGTGCAAGTCTTGGAGCGTCTTTTGCATTTAGTTTTCACTTTTATTTTATGCACCATGCTGGTATGAGATAGTCCTTGGTTGATTTATAGAATGCTCATTGCACTTCACTTAAATCTTTTGAGTATGGCTTTATAGAATGCTTCATGTGCTTCACTTATATCATTTGAAGTTTGGATTGCCTGTTTCTCTTCACATAGAAAACCGCCATTTGAAGAATGCTCTTTTGCTTCACTTATATTTGTTAGACCGTGGGCATATCTTTTTTAGAAAGAATTAAACTCTCTTGATTTACTTATATCTATTTAGAGAGATGACAGGAATTGGTCATTCACATGGTTAGTCATAAAATCCTACATAAACTTGTAGATCGCTGAATATGATATGTTTGATTCCTTGCAATAGTTTTGCGATATAAAGATGGTGATATTAGAGTCATGCTAGTGGGCGACTGTGGATTAGTAGAAATACTTGTGTTGAGGTTTGTGATTCCCGTAGCATGCACGTATGGTGAACCGCTTTGTGATGAAGTTGGAGCACAATTTTATTTATCGATTGTCTTCCTTATGAGTGGCGGTCGGGGACGAGTGATGGTCTTTTCCTACCAATCTATCCCCTGAGGAGCATGCGTGTAGTACTTTGTTTTCAATGGGTTGTAGATTTTTGCAATAAGTATATGTGTTCTTTATGACTAATGTTGAGTCCATGGATTATACGCACTCTCACCCTTCCATCATTGCTAGCCTCTTCGGTATCGTGCATTGCCCTTTCTCACCTCGAGAGTTGGTCAAACTTCGCCGGTGCATCCAAACCCCGTGATACGATACGCTCTATCACACATAAGCCTCCTTATATCTTCCTCAAAACAGCCACCATACCTACCTATCATGGCATTTCCATAGCCATTCTGAGATATATTGCCATGCAACTTCCATCATCATCATATACATGACTTGAGCATTCATTGTCATATTGATTTGCATGATCGTAAGATAGCTAGCATGATGTTTTCATGGCTTGTCCGTTTTTTGATGTCATTGCTACGCTAGATCATTGCACATCCCGGTACACCGTCGGAGGCATTCATATAGAGTCATATCTTTGTTCTAGGTATCGAGTTGTAATATTGAGTTGTAAGTAAATAAAAGCTTGATGATCATCATTATTAGAGCATTGGCCGAGTGAGGAAAGGATGGTGGAGACTATGATTCCCCCGCAAGTCGGGATGAGACTCTGGACTTTATGAAAAATAAAAGAGGCCGAAGAAGCCCAAATAAAAGAAGAGGCCAAAGAAGCCCACCAAAAAAGAGAGGAAAAAAATGAGAGAAAAAGAGAGAAGGGACAATGTTACTATCCTTTTACCACACTTGTGCTTCAGAGTAGCACCATGTTCTTCATACAGAGAGTATCCTATGCTTTCACTTTCATATACTAGTGGGAATTTTCATTATAGAACTTGCCTTGTATATTTCGATGATGGGCTTCCTCAAACACCCGAGGTCTTCATGAGCAAGCAAGTTGGATGCACACCCACTTAGTTTCCAGTTTGAGCTTTCATACACTTATAGCTCTTAGTGCATCCGTTGCATGGCAATCCCTACTCACTCACATTGATATCTATTAATGGGCATCTCCATAGACCGTCGATACGCCTAGTTGATGTGAGACTTTCTCCTTTCTTGTCTTCTCCACATAACCCCCACCATCATATTCTATTCCACCTATTGTGCTATGTACATGGCTCACGCTCATGTATTGCGCGAAAGTTGAAAAAGTTTGAGTACTAAAGTATGACACAATTGCTTGGCTTGTCATCGGGGTTGTGCATGATTAAATACTTTGTGTGATGAAGATAGAGCATAGCCAGACTATATGATTTTGCAGGGATAACTTTCTTTGGCCATGTTGTTTTGAAAAGACATGATTGCTTTATTACTACGCTCGAAGTATTATTGTTTTTATGTCAAATGATAGAGTATTGCTTTGAATCACTCATGTCTTCATTTTCATGCCATGATTAGACATATGATCAAGATTATGCTAGGTAGCATTCCACATCAAAAATTATCTTTTTTATCATTTACCTACTCGAGGACGAGCAGGAATTAAGCTTGGGGATGCTGATACGTCTCCGTCGTATCTATAATTTTTTATTGTTCCATGCCAATATTATTCAACTTTCATATACTTTTGGCAACTTTTTATATTATTTTTGGGACTAACATATTGATCCAGTGCCCAGTGCCAGTTCCTGTTTGTTGCATGTTTTATGTTTCGCAGAAACCCAATATCAAATGGAGTCCAAACGGGATAAAAACGGACGGAGAATTATTTTGGAATATTTATGATTTTTGGGAAGTAAAATCAACGCGAGATGGTGCCCGAGGGGGGCATGAGGCAGGGGGCGCGCCCCAGGGGCGAAGGCGCGCCCTGGACCCTCGTGGGCACCCCGTAAGGCGGTTGACCCTCTTCTTTTGCCGCAAGAAAGATAATTTTATGAGAAAAATCTGGGCGAAAGATTCAACCCAATCGGAGTTACGGATCTCCGGATGTAAAAGAAACGGTGCCAGGGCAGAATCTGGGAGCGCAGAAACAGAGAGAGACAAAGAGATAGATCCAATCTCGGAGGGGCTCTCGCCCCTTCCACGCCATGGGAGCCATGGACGAGAGGGGAAACCCTTCTCCCATCTAGGGAGAAGGTCAAGGAAGAAGAAGAAGAAGAGGGGCTCTCTCCCCCTTGCTTCCGGTGGCGCCGGAGCGCTGCCGGGGGCCATCATCATCACCGCGATCTTCACCAACACCTCCACCATCTTCATCAACGTATCCATCACCTTCCCCCATCTATATTCACGGTCCACTCTCCCACAACCCGCTGTACCCTCTACTTGAACATGGTGCTTTATGCTTCATATTATTATCCAATGATGTGTTGCTATCCTATGATGTCTGAGTAGATTTTCGTCGTCCTATCGGTGATTGATGAATTGCTATGATTGGTTTGAGTTGCATGTTTTATTATTGGTGTTGTCCTATGGTGCTCTTCGTGTTGCGCAAGCTTGAGGGATCCCTGCTGTAGGGTTTGCAATATGTTCATGATTTGCTTATGGTGGGTGGCGTGAGTGACAGAAGCACATACCCGAAGAAGTAGGTTGTTTGCGTATGGGATAAAGGGGACTTGATACTTTAATGCTATGGTTGGGTTTTTACCTTAATGATCTTTAGTAGTTGCGGATGCTTGCTAGAGTTCCAATCATAAGTGCATATGATCCAAGAAGAGAAAGTATGTTAGCTTATGCCTCTCCCTCAAATAAAATTGCAATAGTGATTACCGGTCTAGTAAAGTAGTCAATTGCTTAGGGACAATTTCACAACTCCTACCACCACTTTGCCACACTCGCTATATTTACTTATTGCTTCTTTATCTAAACAGCCCCTACTTTTTATTTACGCGCTCTTTATATTCTTGCAAAGCTATCCAACAACACCTACAAAGTACTTCTAGTTTCATACTTGTTCTAGGTAAAGCGAACGTCAAGCGTGCGTAGAGTTGTATCGGTGGTCGATAGAACTTGAGGGAATATTTGTTCTACCTTTAGCTCCTCGTTGGGTTTAACACTCTTACTTATCGAAAGAGGCTAGAATTGATCCCCTATACTTGTGGGTTATCAGTGCTTAGGCGAAGCCCTGCATCGGTAGCATCATCATCACCGTCATCACGCCGTCGTGCTGACGGAACTCTCCCTCGAAGCTCTGTTGGATCGTGAGTTCGAGGGACGTCATCGAGCTGAACGTGTGCTGAACTCGGAGGTGCCGTGCGTTCGGTACTTGGATCGGTCGGATCATGAAGACGTACGACTACATCGACCACGTTGTCATAACGCTTCCGCTTTCGGTCTACGAGGGTACGTGGACAACACTCTCCCCTCACGTTGCTATGCATCACCATGATCTTGCATGTGCGTAGGATTTTTTTTGAAATTAGTACGTTCCCAACAGCCTCCACCAGCCAAATATGCATATAGAGTAGACATTTTCATTATTATTCGATGGTGTGAATTTGCCAGTACATTCAATGTACTGACCTACATGGCTGCAACGTCTCATGTTGCAGGAATCGTACGACGAGTAAGTGATACGTTACGGTTACGATGTCTACACTCAACTTTGCCGTTGGTGTTGTTGGGAACTCCACAACCTTGTTGTTACTTCCACTATATGGATTGAGGTAATAGTATTTACGTTACTTCATACATGTGATTTACCTCTGTTATAAATCCTCACTATGTGTGTCAGCATACCGATCCAAGGATGACTCTTAAGCACAGAGACTTCGATCCATTGGGATCAGGTCACTACAAGATGGTATTAGAGCACATGTTTACTGTAGGACGTGACCCCTAGAAACTGGCAAGCCCTTAGGAAACGATTTCTCTAAAACTTTATTTTCAAAAGAGATCCCTTAACTCTCATCTTTTCTAAGCTTCACCAAGTTTTTTTTCCTCTCATGTCAAATAGTTAGTCTATACCTCTTTCCCCTTTTGCCCACATGAAGATTTGACTGATGAGAGCACTCCAAGAAGTACAAGATATCGGACAACTAAGACCACTTCAGAATGAAGAGGATTTTACCATGCATTATAATGGAAACTACAATGGTTGAAGACTACGAAGACTAGGAGAATTTGAAGGCTCTGCAGAATTTCCAGATTGGTATGACCTAGGAAGGCTACCCTTATGGAACTTGTCTGACTATTGAAGCTGTCAATACCCGAGATCAAGGTGTGTCGGAGAAAGACCGGAACATGGAGCGTTATAACTCAAAGCTTTGTCAAGAAAACCCTAAGGCAGGAGATATCAACTATGGAATGATAGCTCATGGCAATGACATGGGCATAAACACGGCTATCCATGATGTTATCGCCAGCCTATGCTATTGTCACCGTGCTGAGTTAAGCATCCATTTCTTTGGAAGGATTAGATGAAAAAAGGGCTAATGGAGCACCTATCAGCAAAAGACGAAGTTTTAACCTTAGCTGGTGTATCACCAGGATCTGGAGTATTACATCAAGAAGTTTAGGGTGGACCTTCAGGAAGCCGTATTTGACAAGGAAGTATTTCGTGAAGAACTCAGGACCCAAAAGCTAAAAGTAGCCAAGCTGGAGGAGAAAAACCTCAAGATACCGGAGATTCGTCAGGAACTGAAGGACAGTAGGACCATGGTTCATGCCAAGGATGTTGAAACCCAGAAGTTTGGAACGCAACTCCGGAAATATTAAAGGACGTCACGAGAGACTTCGCATCAACAAAGATGATCTGGCAAAAGAACTTGAGAAGATCAGCAAGCACGATCAAAAGAAGACCAAACCCCTATTATATACTTACATTAGATGCGACGATTGTGAGCTGTCATTTGATTGATGTTTCTCCAACAGCCACAAAATAAAAATCTGTTTCTTCAAAGCTATTGTTTGTATTGTGTGTATCCCCCTCTATCTCTCTTATCTCACCCAAACCCTTGGACCCCAAAAGATGACGAATGAAGATGGATGAGTATTTCTGAGATTGATGACACAGCTGGAGGTAGCACACTGGATACGGAACATGGAAGATTGCATGAAGGAGCACTGTATTTAAGGAGAGTATATGGTTCCATACACCCTCTCACAGATCACACAAGGTGCTGCAAAATGGCGAGAGATACATCAAGCTATACAAGGATGGAATGGAGCCAATGCTTGGGATGAATTCAAGACGATTCTACTGAGGTCTCGTCTCATCCAAAAGCCATGTGAACCTAAAGAGAAGAAGCCTTGCGCATGCAAGATTTGTGGAGAAATAGGACACACCAATGAAGAGCACAATGATGGATGCTCTCATTTGAAAGAACATCACCCACAGGAAGAATGCCTCACTAGGCAGGTGACTTGTTTCCTATGTGAAGGGACTACCCACTACCCTACTCAGTGTGACATTTACCCCATAGTACAACGCACCATCCAGCAAAAGAAAGAAGCAATGAAAGGAGCCCTCATGGAAATTTTAGAAGAACCTGTGATGAAGGAGGATGTCGAGGACACACACAAAGGAAACATAATTAAACCCTGCACCAAGTCATGTTATTCATGCGGAGAAGAAGGACACATCTCCCAGAGTTGTCTGAAGGGGGATCTAGTAGCATTTCCGACAGTGGAAGTAGAGTATGACCCACAGGAAATAGAAGCCCTGATTGGCACGGAAAAGTCCAGGAAGAGAAATAGATTGGATTCCAGAAACAACCCAATTTCTACAAAGAAGGACTTGAGTCATATCACATGTTTCAGGTGCAAAGGTTCAGGACACTACTTCAGCGATTGCCCAAAAAGGAAGCCGAGGACCAAAGGAATCCCTGATTGGCACGGATTGGCACGGAAAAGTCCAGGAAGAGAAATAGATTGGATTCCAGAAACAACCCAATTTCTACAAAGAAGGACCTGAGTCATATCACATGTTTCAGGTGCAAAGGTTCAGGATTACTTCAGCGATTGCCCAAAAAGGAAGCCGAGGACCAAAGGAGGCTTTGTAATCACAAGGAAACCTCGAGACTTGTCAGAAGTAATATGTTTTCTTTGTAATGAAGCAGGGCACTTTGCCAGAGATTGTCCCAAAGAGAAGGAGGCTTGTGCTAAATAGTTGAGTTTGCAACAATAGTAGTAGTAGTGGGAACAATTCTTTTATATTGAGGTGTTGAGTCGAGGCATGTAATGGAAATGCAGGAGATTGTAATAATTTGGGAATCAATAAATTTAGCATCGTTGGTACTGATTTGGATTTTATGAGTAGTTACTCTATGAAGAAATTTTTTGACCATTTTCGAGGATATGAGTAGGTACTGATTTGGATTTTATGAGTAGTTACTCTATGAAGAAATTTGTGTAGGTATTGGTGATTTGCGCGTTCTCCTCCTACTGGATCGATACCTTGGTTCTTAACTAAGGGAAATACGTACCTCTACTTTGCTACATCACCGTTTCCACTTCAAGGGAAAAACCAACGCAAGCTCAAGAAGTAGCAGCAAGAATTTCTGGCGCCGTTGCGGGGGAGATCTACGCCAAGTCAAGACATACCAAGTACCCATCATAAAACCCTCATCTCTTGCATTACATTATTCGCCATTTGGCTCTCATTTTCCTCTGCCCCACTTCTAAAATAATTTTCAAAAAGATTCGCCTTTTTCGCCTTTCTTCCGTTCATCTTTTTGTTTACCCTTATGTCTTACTTGGTTTGTTTGCTCGTTTTCTTGGTATAATTGTGTGTCTATCGAAAATCAGAAGCAAAGAGTTTATAGATCCTCATCCACTTGCTAATATTTTTAAAATATCCAATTACGATGAACCAATTGCTAGTGAGTTGAGTGCACTAAATTATCTTTATGAGGTTTTGCTTGAAATTCGTGAATCTGAAAATTGTGATGAAGTGTTGAAAGAAGAAATTTATGAAGTGATTCACGATAGCTCCTTGAATGAAATGCATGATTGCAATGATATTATTATAAATTCTATTAATGTCAATTGTGTTAATGATATGCAAAACCCTAAGCTTGGGGATGCTAGTTTTGCTATATCCACTACTTGTTGCAATGATCATGATTGGGCTGATTCTTCTTATAATCTTGAAAATTTATTTAAGCCCCATGATGAATATGAGATTGATAATAATGTTTGCAATAATACTGAAAGTGGGTTTGGAAGAGTGTCAACTTTAGATCCCACATATTTGGATAATGTTCAATCTTATCAAGTTTTTGATAAAAGTGGGTTTGGAGAGGTCATGACTTTAGTTAATGATATCCCCACTATTTTGGAAGAGTGTCAACTTTGCATGCATGTGGATCATGTAGAGAAATTTTTATGTGATAGCTATATCGCTAAATTTGATTATGATCCCACATGTAATTATTACGAGAGAGGAAAATATGGTTGTAGAAATTTTCATTTTACTAAATTACCTCTCGTTATGTTGAGATTGCTATTGTTTCTTTATTCTTCCTTGCATATGCTAGGTTTTGCTTGTTTCGATAATTTGTTTGCTTATAAAATACCTATGCATAGGAACTATGTTAGACTTAAACTTGTTTTTCACATGCTATTTGATGCTCTCTTTGTGCTACGTCTCCAACGTATCTATAATTTTTGATTGTTCATGATACGTCTCCAACGTATCTACAATTTTGGATTGTTCATGATACGTATCCACAAATATAAATAAAGAATGAGTTCATGATACGTCTCCAACATATCTATAATTTTTTATTGTTCCATGCTATATAACATTCTTGGATGTTTTACAATCATTTTATACCATTTTTTGGTACTAACCTATTAACATAGTGCCCAGTGCCAGTTGTTGTTCTTGTTTTTTACATCGCATGAAATCAATATAAAATGGAGTCCAAACGCAGCGAAACTTTTTGTGGATTTTTATGGACCAGAAGACACCCAATGGGCCGGAGAAGCACCTGGGGGTGCCCCGAGGGGGGCACAATCCACCAGGGCGCGCCTGGGCCCCCAAGCGCGCCCAGGTGGGTTGTGCCCACCTCGGTTGCCTCTCGCACCGCCACTTTGCTCTATAAATACCCCAATATTC
Organism: Triticum aestivum; assembly: GCF_018294505.1. Lineage (NCBI taxonomy): Eukaryota > Viridiplantae > Streptophyta > Magnoliopsida > Poales > Poaceae > Triticum > Triticum aestivum. The sequence continues at coordinate 520,170,592 of NC_057814.1, forward strand.
CAGAAACTCTAGGGGAGTCGACGAAAATCAGTCCAGCAGCAGCAAGTTCCAGAACCACCAGATCCAATCTAGACACCATCACGGAGGGGTTCATAATCCTCATTGGTGCCTCTCCGATGATGCGTGAGTAGTTCAATGTAGACCTACGGGTCCGTAGTTAGTAGATAGATGGCTTCCTCTCTCTCTTTTGATTCTCAATACAATGGTCTCTTGGAGATCCATATTTTGCGGTGTGTTTGTTGGAATCCGATGAACTTTGAGTTTATGATCAGATCTATGTTTTTATCCATGGAAGTTATTTGAGTCTTCTTTGATCTCTTATATCCATGATTGCTTATAGCCTCATATTTCTTCTCCAATATTTGGGTTTTGTTTGGCCAACTTGATCTATTTATCTTGCAATGGGAAGAGGTGCTTTGTGATGGGTCCGATCTTACGATGCTTGATCCCAATGATAGAAGGGGAACCAACACGTATGTATCGTTGCTATTAAGGATAACAAGATGGGGTCTATTTCTACATAAATAGATCTTGTGTACATCATGTCATCGTTCTTATTGCATTACTCCATTTTTCCATGAACTTAATACGCTAGATGCATGCTGGATAGCGGTTGATGTGTGGAGTAATAGTAGTAGATGCAGGCAGGAGTCAGTTTACTAATCTTGGACGTGATGCCTATGTAATGATCATTGCCTGGATATCATCATGATTATTTGAAGTTCTATCAATTGCCCAAAAGTAATTTGTTTACCCACTGTATGCTATTTTTCTCAAGAGAAGCCACTAGTGAAATCTACGCCCCCCGGGTCTCTTCTTTATTATATTTGCCTTTGAGACACATTTTCATTTGCTTTTATTTTCAGATCTATTAAATCAAGAATACAATAATACCTTGCTGCAATTTTTTATTATTTATTTTATCTCGCGTTCCCGCGAGATCTATTTATCCAATCTACTACAATTTTATCTATCTTTTTACCCATGGGGGATTGACAACCCCTCTCTTATGTCGGGTTGCAAGTATTTGTTCTTTGTGTGCAGGAGCTGTTTACGTGGTGTTGCGCGGTTCTCCTACTGGTCCGATAACCTTGATCTCATCACTGAGGGAAACGCCTACCGTTGATGTGTTGCATCATCCCTTCCTCTTTGGGAAAATACCGACGTAGTTCTAGCAAACATCAAAAGGAATTTCTGGCGCCGTTGCCGGGGAGACATGATCAATATCTACTAGGTTCCTAATCACAAATCTCATCTGCTTGTAATTTACATTGTTTTCCATTTGCCACTCATTTTCCTCTCTCCCACTTCACAAAAATTTGCCGTTTTCTTGCCGGATCTATTTTTGAGTGCAATCTTGTTGTGTAGTCACAATGACTCAACAGAACACCAAGTTGTGTGATTTCTCCAATACCAACAATAGTGATTTTATTAGCACTCCAATTGCTCCTCCCACCACTAGTGCGGAGTCTTGTGATATTAATACCACTTTGCTGAATCTTGTTATGAAAGATCAATTTTCCGGTACTCCTAATAAAGATGCCGCATCCCATCTCAACACATTTGTGGAATTATGCGATATGCAAAAGAAAAAATATGTGGACAATGATGTTGTGAAGTTGAAATTATTTCCGTTTTCTTTGCGAGATCGTCCGAAAATTTGGTTTTCTTCTTTGCCTCGTAATAGTATCGATTCTTGGGATAAGTGCGAGGATGCTTTTATTAATTATTTCCCTTAGAACACAGATCATGAATTTCAAGCAACTTGAACATGAGCATGTTGCACAATCTTGGGAAAGGATGAAATTGATGCTAAGGAATTGCCCAACTCATGGGCTAAATCTTTGGATGATCATACAAATTTTTATGCGGGGTTGAATTTGTTTCTCATAATCTTTTAGATTCCGCCGCGGGTGGAACTTTTATGTAAATTACTTTGGGTGAAGCCACCAAATTACTTGATAATATTATGGCAAATTATTCACAATGGCATACCGAAAGAGCTCCTACTAGTAAAAAGTTAATTCGGTTGAAGAAATTTCTTCTTTAAGTGAAAAAGTTGATACTCTTATGAAATTGGTTGCTAATAAAAGTGCTCCTATTGATTTTAATTATGTGCCTTTGTCTACTTTTATTGAGCAAAATAGTGATGCCATATATGTGAATTTTATCTCGCGAAACAATTTCAATAACAATGCTTATAGAGGTAATTTTAATCCTAGGCCTTTTCCTAGTAATTCCTCTAATAATTATGGTAATTCCTATGGTAATCCTTCTTATAATAATAATAGGAACACCGCTGATCTTCAGAATAATATTAAAGAGTTTATCAATACTCAAAAAGTTTTCAATGCTACAATAGAAGAAAAGTTGAATAAGATTGATGATATGTCTAGAAGTATTGATACAATTTCTCATGATGTAGAAAATCTTAAGATGAAATTTTTTGTGCCTAAGGTTGAGGAATCAATTAAGTCTCTCTATGTTTCTATGGATGAAAGTAAGAAAAGATTCACTATGCTTAGAGCTAGAAGAGAATTTTTAGAAAAAGCGTTTTCTAGTGATTGCTTTCATAAAAGTGATGAAGATCTTAAAATGATTGGTGTTTCTTCTATTGATTCTTTGTTTAGTAAAATTAAGATTGATAATAAAAGGACTGAAGAAGAGTCAACTTTATCTAGATGGCGTCATGATAATTTGGAGGGTGAACATCTTGTTGAGAAAATTGATAAAAGTGGGTTTGAAGAGGTCAAAACTTTAACTAGTGATGTGCCCACTCTTTTGGATTACAAAGACTTTAATTATGATAGTTGCTCTTTGATTGACTGTATTTCTTTGTTGCAATCCATTATTAATTCACCCAATGCTAATGAACAAAATAAAGCTTTTACTAAACATATTGTTGATGCTATGATGAAACCTTTGGAAGAAAACTTGGAATTAGAAGTTTCAATTCCTAGAAAAATACATGATGAATGGGGACCTACTATCAATGTCAAGATTAAAAATTACGAGTGTTTTGCTTTGTGTGACTTGGGTGCTAGTGTTTCTACAATTCCGAAATCTTTATGTGATGTGCTTGGTCTTACCGACATTGAAGAATATTTTTTAAATTTGCACTTGGAGGATTTCTACTATTAAAAAGCCTATGGGAAGAATTAATGATGTTCTTATTCCTGCAAATAGGAATTATGTGCCCATAGATTTTATTTATCTTGATATTGATTGCAATCCGTCTTGTCCAATTATTCTTGGTAGACCGTTTTTACGTACTATTGGTGTCGTGATTGATATGAAAGAAGGCAATATTAAATTTCAATTTCCACTAAGGAAGGGTATGGAACACTTCCCTAGGACAAGAATTAGGCCACCATATGAATCAATCATGAGGGCATCGTATGGATCTACAAACAAAGATGACAATACTTAGATCCTTGTGTTATGCCTAGCTAGGGGCGTAAAACGATAGCGCTTGTTGGGAGGCAACCCAATTAATAAAATTTATTTTTGTCTTTTGCTTTCTGTTCTTGAGTGTTTGCACAATTATGCTACTATTATGATTGTGTTTTTTTTGTTTTAATTAGTATTTGTGCCAACCAAAGCCTTTGGGATCATGTTGGGTGATAGTTGCTTTGATCTTGCTGAAAAACACAAACATTTGCGTCCAGAAAAATAATTTTTTAAAATCACAGAAGCGATCAAAAATTATGAATTTTTTTACAGGAGATTTATATAAAAATTTATCACGTTGTCATAATTTTTCAGAATTTTTGGAGTTACAGAAGTATTCGAAATATCCAGATTGCTATAGACTTTTCTGTTGTTGACAGATTCTGATTTCTTTGCGTTGTGTGCTTGTTTTGATGATTCTATGGTTTCTTTGAAGAATTTTTGCCATAGAAAAGTTGGAATACAATAGATATAATGCAAGAATAAAATATGAATGGGTTTGCAACAGTACTTACAGTAGTGATTTGCTTTCTTATACGAACAGATCTCACGAAGGTTTTGTTGAGTTTTGTCTGATTGAAGTTTTTAAGTTTTGGGTTATGTTACGATGGATGAAGGAATAAGAAGTAAGAAGAGGCTAAGCTTGGGAATGCCCATGGCATCCCAAGCTATTATCCAAAGAGAAGCAAGAAACTAAGCTTGGGGATGCCCGAGTGGCATCCCCTCTTTTTTCTAACGACTATCGGTATTTTACTCGGAACTATATTTTTATTCGTCACATATTATGAGTTTTGCTTGAAGTGTCTTGTATGATATGAGTCTTTGCTTATTTTGGTTTTTATTTTAAGTCTTGAATACTTGCTGGACACACCTATTCGAGAGAGCCAAAATTATGCTATGACTTGTTAGAATTGCTCTCTATGCTTCACTTAAATCTTTATGAGCTATGAAATTGCTCTAGTGCTTCACTTAGAAGAAATGCTCTAACGACTATCGGTATTTTACTCGGAACTATATTTTTATTCGTCACATATTATGAGTTTTGCTTGAAGTGTCTTGTATGATATGAGTCTTTGCTTATTTTGGTTTTTATTTTAAGTCTTGAATACTTGCTGGACACACCTATTCGAGAGAGCCAAAATTATGCTATGACTTGTTGGAATTGCTCTCTATGCTTCACTTAAGAGCTATGAAATTGCTCTAGTGCTTCACTTATATCTTTTTGAGCATGGTGTGCTTTGTTATTTTTGAAGAAATGCTCTCATGCTTCACTTAGATTTATTTGAGATTTAGTAATTTTTTTAAGAAAGTCTCTCTTGCTTCACTTAAATTATTTTGAGAGAAAGAAATATGATGCTCATGATCTTCACTTATATTTGTTTGAGCTTATTAAAAGCAACGTATGAAATTAGTCCCAAAGTGATAGATATCCAAGGAGGATATAATAAAAACATTCATGATGATCATTGGACAAAATAAACTTGATTCTTTGTAATAGTTTTGCGATATGATGATATGATATGTGAGTCATGTTGACGAGTAATTATGCTTTAGTAAGAATATTGGTGTTAAGGTTTGTGATTACCTATGCAGGTACGAAAGTCAATTGTTATGCAATGAAATTACATCCTACTTGTGGTGCATTATTCGGTGTTAGTTATGCTTAATGCTCGCTTATGAGATTTTTCGTTTCTTGGTTGGATGCTTCTCAATCTTTTGCTAGCCTTCATTTGCACTAAGTATGATCACTACTTGTGCATCCAAAATCCTTTAAACCAATTTTTCCACATGAGTCCACCATACCTACCGATATGCGGTATTCTTTTGCCGTTCTAAGCAAATTTGTATGTGCCATCTCTAATTTTCAAAATAATTTTCTCTTTTGTGTGCTCGTACCGCCACTACAAAAAAATACACTTCCGTGATGATACGTGTTTGTCACAGTAGGTCACGTTTTCTGTCATGCATGTACATCCATGACGATTTTTTGACAGAATCAAGATAGTCATACCTGTGCTGTCGTAGAAGTGTTCCATGACATTACCAAAATTATCATCACGGAAGTGTCCACTTCCATGAAGATAAATGCTGCGTCATGGAAGTGATTTCGTCAAGGGTGACCGACACGAGGCATCCGCCATAACGGGTCACCGTTAAGCTATCAGGCCCGGTTTTGGATCCGATAACTGATAACCCACAAGTATAGCGGATCGCAACAGTTTTCGAGGGTAGAGTATTCAACCTAAATTTATAGATTCGACACAAGGGGAGCCAAAGAATATTTGAAGTTATTAGCAGCTGAGTTGTCAATTCAACCACACCTGGAGATGAATTATCTGCAGCAAAGTGATCAGTAGCAAAGTAGTATGATAGTTTTGATAATTGTAGCAGCAGCAACAGTAACAATAACAGTGATAGAAGTATTTTTGTAGCAAGTGCAACAGTAACGATAGCAGTAGTAACTTAGCAGAAACAATATAAGAAAATTCGTAGGCATTGGATCGGTGACTTGTTGGATGATATTCATCATGTGACAGTCATAACCTAGAGCGATACGGCACTAGTTCCAGTTCATAAATATAATGTACGCATGTATTCCATAAATAGTCATACATGCTTATGGAAAGAACTTGCATGTCATCTTTTGACCTACCCTCCCGTGGCAGCGGGATCCATACTGGAAACTAAGGGATATTAAGGCCTCCTTTTAATAGAGAACCGGAACAAAGCATTAACACACAGTGAACACATGAACTCCTCAAACTACGATCATCACCGGGAGTGGTCCCGACTATTGTCACTCCGGGGTTGCCAGATCATAACACGTAGTAGGTGACTATAACTTGCAAGATTGGATCTTGAACATGGATATAATGGTGATAACATCACTACTGCAGGATGCTGCTAATGCGGCACTACGATTAGAGACCCTTCGATGAAACTGTGTGCGATGCAATAATCACAAACGGTGGTGTAAAAAACCGTCAAAAAAGGTGCAAAACTTTTGTGATGACGGATGCATCAAACACAGTTCAGATTTTAGTTGCGTATGCGATTCAGGGCATACGGTTCAGTTCAATTAACCATTTTTGATGAGGAGGAATAAAAGAAACGGGCAGCCAGATGAAGGTGTGTGCGATGTACAGCATACAGTTCACTCGGATGAACTGTTTGTGATTAGGCAACACAAAAGAAATGGTCAGCTAGATCAAGGTGTGTGCGATGTATATCATACAGTTCACTCGGATGAACTATTTGTGATTAGGCAATACAAAGAAAAGGTCAGCCCGATCAAGGTGTGTGCGATGTACGACATGCGGTTCACTCGGATGAACTGTTTGAGTTGAGACAAGAGAACTGAAACGGTTCAATATAACAAATACCATAAATATTGCAAGGTTCAGATTCAAAGATTACATTGCCCAAATTCAAACATTGCAAACCGCGTAATTTCTGAAAAGGGATCAGCCGCTGACAAGTCATGTATGGGTTTGACACAATGATTTCCAATTGCTTTGCCATATGCTCTTCCAATACGAAGTTTGGCATTTTTGGAGGCACTTCCATTCCATAGTACCAGCTGGCTCTGATAATCATACCATTTATCTTTCCTAATTAATTGCATGTTCAACCTCAGTACCTTCAGCACCTTTGCTTTGGCAAGAAAGAACCTGGCGAGTGTAATCTCTGGTGGGGTCCCTCGGTAGGAGTTCAAAGTAATATTTGAGAGATACAGATCCAGGCATTCGATGTGATTGTCGTTATAAACATCTTCCACCGGGCCTAATATGCACTGCAAAAGAAGAGAATGTGTTAGTGCCTACATGCAGTTTTGAACACTGCTACATGCCCATTTGGTTTGCAGGATTTGTAAAATGCACCAATGTGCCATCTTCGATCTGGCATGATTAACATGGGCATTTGATTACAATCTAGAAACATGTAGCCTTCTTCACAAGAGGTTGGATTGGATGAAAAATTCCCTAAGAAAACTAGTACAGATGAATCCAAAGGAGAAATGCTTATGGACGATTGTAACCATAGGAATGAAGCAACCAATATGGGGTGGGGGTGTATGTCCTAAAATCCTCCAAAATTGCTTCAGAAATCATAGCACATTGTCATTGTAAACTTGGGAAAAGGTGCAAAAAATTGAACTCCCTTATGGTTAACATTTCACAGGAAAGGAACGTCACCTCGATATACAGCTTCTTGAGGCACATGAAGCATCTCACGCAATTGAAAACTTGGTCCAGGTTGGGGACGACAGATTCTAGTGCCAAGACCTTCACAGTGCCCAGAGTCTGGGTGAAGCTTCGCTGGATGACAGAGGAACATACATCTTCAAAACTAGAAATAACGTTGATATCAGGAAGGAGAGGTATATAAGGCGACTGTTGTACCTGAAAGTTGTAATATTTGACAGACGAGTAGCCCACCACTTTCAATTTCGGCGTAGAAATGACATTGATTCTTGTTGAACCTTGTTGATCAACTACAAGTAATCTCTCAAGTAAAGGTGTGTCCTGGATGACCATATTGTGGTCCTCCTTTTGTGATCTCTCATTGCAGCACCAGCAACACACATAAATAGTACAGAGAGTCCTGGAGGTGATGTGTAAGGTACTCGACACATTCATCGCCTGAAGACGAAGGAACTCGAGTGCAGTACAGCCGCGGAGTAGGCGCTCCATGTCATCCTTTGGGATGCAGACGGCGACGAGCTCGAGGTGCTTCAGTCGTGGTAGAAAAATAGCAGGCGCATCATTAAGGGGGGTGGTAGTTCATGAACTTGGCGAGGCGCAGCGTGGGCGCGAAGCGGAGCGCGGACGTTGGCAGCAAGCTCATATGCCCATCATTATAACATAGCTTCTCGAGCTGATCTGTGGTGTGGGATCAGAACCACTCGTCAAGCTTGGCTCGCTCCTTGCCATTGGAATGGAACTTGCCCCCGATAAGGCCTTTGATTGGGCCATCATGACTGCCAAGGATCTAAGAGAACGCATCCAAGCTTTGGCGATAGCAATGGCAGAGCTTGTGGGCGTGGAGGAGGTCGACAGGGGTGCGGAGCCATAGGGTGCGGCACCGTCGGGAAACGGCGGCTGTCCTCGCCCGATTTTGGATTGGGAGGAGGGATATGATGACTATCAACATATCATCGGGGAGGTTGTTGACGAAGTCTAGGCCTGCTGGAGTCGCTTGCGGTTCTTTCTCGACCCGCCTGCGCTTGTTGGCAGCGTCGTTCTCCACCTCGTCGGCGGGGACGGAAACCTCTGTCTCCATATTCACGCTGTGCTCCGGTGCTTCAGCAGCCCCGGCGTCGCCACTCCCTCCGATGGGGCGCTTCCGCGGCATCCTCGTACACTGATGGCTTTGAGGACTTAGAGCGGCATGGAGGATGCGAGCGGGAGTGATGAATTGTGTGTGTGGCGAGGATGGGCGGGTGCGGCCACTCGGCGGCGCCATAAATATAGACCAGTGGGAGCGAGGCGGGCGGCGGTCCAAGGCTGTCTCGCTTCCCGGTGAGAACGACTGCTTAATCTCTAGTATGAATGAAATCTATGCTTAATTACTGAATTTTAGTTGCAAAAAATAGATAGTGATATTGATTTTTAGCTGCATATTTTGACAAATCGCAGTGTCTCTTGGCTTAGCGCCGAAGTCTGGCTTTAATTTGCATACCTTAATCTGAACCGTTTGCGTTGAATAGATGTAGAGATCCTGAGTTGAACAGCTTGTATGCTTCCCGGTGAGCCTGGGCACCGGATTGCGCTCGCACGCCTCCCGTTCAGTCAAGCAGCTGTCCACACATCACCTCCTATAGACATTAAAACCAAGACACATGGCATCACGTGAATGGTTAATGCTACCTCTTGAGCACTGCGTTGGTTTTCCCTTGAAGAGGAAAGGGTGATGTAGCAAAGTAGCGTAACTATTTCCCTCAGTTTTTGAGAACCAAGGTATCAATCCAGTAGGAGGCTAGGCGCGAGTCCCTCGCACCTACACAAAACAAATAAATCCTCGCAACCAACACGATAAGGGGTTGTCAATCCCTACACGGTCACTTACAAGAGTGAGATCTGATGGATATGATAAGATAATATTTTTGGTATTTTTATGATAAAGATGCAAAGTAAAATAAAAAAGCAATGGAAATAACTAAGCGTTGGAAGATTAATATGATGAAGATAGACCCGGGGGCCATAGGTTTCACTAGTGGCTTCTCTCAAGAGCATAAGTATTTTACGGTGGGTGAACAAATTACTGTTGAGCAATTGACAGAATTGAGCATAGTTATGAGAATATCTAGGTATGATCATGTATATAGGCATCACGTCCGAGACAAGTAGACTGACTCCTGCCTGCATCTACTACTATTACTCTACAGATCGACCGCTATCCAGCATGCATCTAGAGTATTAAGTTCATAAGAACAGAGTAACGCCTTAAGCAAGATGACATGATGTAGAGGGATAAATTCATGCAATATGATAAAAAACCATCTTGTTATCCTCGATGGCAACAATACAATACGTGCCTTGCAGCCCCTACTGTCACTGGAAAGGTGTGACGCCCTCGATTCAATCGTACACTAATCATACACGCAAATGTGTACGATCAAGATCAAGGACTCACGGGAAGATATCACAACACAACTCTAGACACAAAATAAAATAATACAAGCTTTATATTACAAGCCAGGGGCCTCGAGGGCTCGAATACATAAGCTCGAATACACAAGAGTCAGCGGAAGCAACAATATCTGAGTACAGACATAAGTTAGACAAGTTGCCTTAAGAAGGCTAGCACAAAAGCAACACGATCGAAAAGGCAAGGCCTCCTTCCTGGGAGCCTCCTAACTACTCCTGGTCGTCGTCGGTCTCCACGTAGTAGTAGGCATCGGCGGTGGCATCTGGCTCCTGGGCTCCGACAGCTGGTTGCATCAACCGGAAAGAAGAAGAAAGGGGAAAAGGGGGAGCAAAGCAACCGTGAGTACTCATCCAAAGTACTCGCAAGCAAGGATCTACACTACATATGCAACATTATCAAAGGAAGGTTGTATATGTGGACTGGGCTGCAGAAATGCCAGAATAGAGAGAAGGCCTAGTCCTATCGAAGACTAGCATCTTCTGGAAACCACCATCTTGCAGCAACAGGAGGGAGTAGAGTAGCATAACTAAAGTAGTAGTAGTGTTATCAACCTCGGCCAGAGATCCTTTCTCGACTCCCTGCGAGAAAGCAATCCCAGAGCCATACTATCCAGTTATCATCACAATCCATTACTCATCACAAGTATCCAGTTCTAGTTGTATCGATCGGGATACAACTCCAAGTGTCCGTTACCATAGGACAGGCTATCGATAGATGTTTTCTTCCCTGCAGGGGTGCACCAACTTACCCACCACGCTCGATTAACTCCGGCCGGACACACTTTCCTGGGTCATGCCCGGCCTCGGCCAAACAATACGCCGCAACCCGACCTAGGCTTAATAGAGAGGTCAAGCACGCCGGACTAAACCTATGCCCCCAGGGGTCATGGGCCATCGCCCCGGGAACTCCTGCACGTTGCGTGGGCGGCCGGTGAGCAGACCTAGCTACCTCCTTAAAAAAGGCGGGAGCTTACCAGTCCAACCCGGCGCGCGCCGCTCAGTCGCATGACGTCTATTAAGCTTCGGCTGATGCATACGACGCAGAACGCCCATACTATGCCCACGTGATGGTTAGTGCTATCAGGCCAGAGGCCCCTCGGATCAAATATCCAAATCGTAGTGGATTAGGAACGCGCGGTAACAAGCAGAGACTCACAAAAGATGTAACCCCGTCGCCCCGTCTCGAGGACTTGCGGCAAGGGCCAAGAATTCCCGGCCAGGCCTCGTAAGTATATCGCGGGCACCTTCCAGAATAACCCGACTCCACATCACTCATAATTATGCTCGCGCGGGTACCCCTCAGGGTCGACCCGTCTTTAGTAACATGGTTCAGTGTAAAGTCATAGTAACCATAGTAACCGTGTGTCCAAACATCAAGGGGAAAACCCGAGGAATCACCCCCGGTGAATTCCACTCGATGTAATCATCAAGGTGAACGTAAGAGGAACCACCCTCGAGGTTCACACTTGAGGGGTTGCACGACAGAGTCGTATCGGAAGTGGTTAAGGCGGAATCACCCTCGATGACCACGACCGAATAGCTACACTACAGGGTTAACATCAGAAGTGCTGATGAGGCCTCACCCTCGGCACTCGATAATAAGCCAGTAGTGTCGAGCAACTAAGGGGAAGTGATGTGTGGTGTCGGGGCCTGGTCTTCGATCCCGTTGATCGGGTCTTCGATGATGAAGCAGGGGCAACAAGGACAAGGTGGGGGTCATTGGTGGATCACTAACCAACCTATACTAAGTAGTTTAGGATAAGCAGGTAGGTAACAATGAACAGGTTACAAAAGAGGCTATGCATCAGAATAGGAGCAAACAATAACAGTAGCAAAATCTAATGCAAGCATGAGAGAATGGAATGGGCGATATCGGGATGATCAAAGGGGGGCTTGCCTGGTTGCTCTGGCAAGGAGGGGGTCGTTGTCGACGTAGTCGATCACAGGGGCAGCATCGGTCTCGGGGTCTACCAGAGAGAAGAGGGGGAGGAAACAATAAATATAGAGCAAACAAGGCATCACAAAGTAAAACATGGCAATATGATGTGCCGGGTGTGACCTAACGTATGGCTACGCGATAAAGGTGAAGGGGGAATTCAACTGGGAATGTATTCCCGATTCCGGACCTGTGTCAGACAGATGACCGGAGGGGAAATATTCCAAGTTCAGCACGCTATAGGCATGTGACAGATGCATGGACTGCATATTCGGATTCGCTGGATTTTTCTGAGCAACTTTCATGTAGAAAACATTTTCATCCGAGGTACGGTTTATTTTCTATGAATTTTCAAAGATTAAAGCAATTTTCTGGAATTACTTACATTAACAGAAAAGGAATATGACGTCAGCATGACGTATGAGTGACGTCAGCAATCAACAGTCCGGTTGACTGGTCAAAACTGACATGGGGAACCCACCTGTCATAGACAGTGGGTTAAACAGAGCTCAAACTAATCTAAATTTAGTTAGTAAAACTACTGGGCCCACTTGTCAGTGTCTAATTAACTAAACTAATTAGTTTTAATTATTAGAATGTTTTAATTAGAGGATTAAGAGGTGGGACCCGCACGTCAGTCTCACTGGGTAGCCTGGTGAGTATTTGACTGGGTCAACCCAGTCAACTGGGACCCACGGGGCCAACTGGCAGTGGCTCTGGGGTGGCCCCAGGCTAGCCACGTCGGCGGCCAGCGCCGGAGTGACTCCGGCGACCCGAAACACGGCGGCGCGACCACGGGGTTCGTCGGGAAAGGACTACAGGGCACGGGGAAGAGCGCGGCTAGGCCCGTTCGAACGGCCACTCGACGCCACGTCGTTTGGTGGTGGTGGCACGGCCGGGATTGGCCGGATTCGGCGCCGTCGATGAGCGGAAGCGGCTACGCGTACGGGAGCTCGAGGAAAACGGGGCTAGGGCGAGCTAGCGAGCAAATGGAGAGGCTGGGGAGGATCTACGGGGCGCGGTGAGTGTAACCGGCAATAGCCCGGGACCATTTGGTCGCCGGAAGCTCGTCGGCGATGAGCTCCCGCGGTGATGGGCTCGGGCATGTACGAGACGGCAACTACGGGCACGTTGGGGCGAGGAGAAGAGAGCGGGAAGGAAGGAGAGCTCACCGCGGAGCACAAGGAGGCTCGGTGGCGGTTTAGGAGCTGCAGGGGCGGTGCCGGAGACGAAGAAGATCGACGGCAGCCGGAGATGGGGACGAAGGGGATCCGATGCTGCAGCGCCTCCGAGCTCCAGCTGAGGCCATCAGTCGAAGGAGTCGACACTGGCTGAGCTCACCGACAGGGTCAGCAAGCGCGGGGCCGCCGGTGGCCGCAACAACGACGAGGACAGCGGCGACCGCGCTCGGGCGTGGATGGGGAACCGGGGGAGAGGAAGGCGAGTGCGTGGGCGAGAGTGAGTGGGAGGGGGCAAGTGGAGAGGGCAAGTGGGTGAGGGGAGACGAGGGGAGCCCGAGGCGTCGCCGTTATCCTCTCTCGGCGAGGCCGGCGAGGTCGTTGGGGTCGTCCTCGCCCCTGTAGCGACACGGAGCAGAGGAATGGGAAGGGGAGGGATCGACTAGTGAGGGGGGAGTGGGCCGGCCTGCTGGGCCAGCTGGCTCGGGTGGGCCGAAGCCCAAGTGGGGCAGGGACTTTCTCTCTCTCTGCTTTCCTTTTTCCTTTTCTTTAGTTTTTCTTTTTATTTTCAGCAGCTTTTGCATTTTCTTTTTAGCCAATAATGACTTTGCAAAATTATGCCACTGGCCAAAACAATTTCGAAGAATTAAAGTGCACTGCCACAAAAAGGTTGGGAGGCTTTTGGAATATGCCAATTTTATAAATTAAAAAGGGCATTTAATTTATTGCTTAGGTCACTGTTTTAAGTAGTTTAGGCCACTTAAACCCTTTGCAAAAATGTTGGTTCACCACCAATATTAGTTGTGGAATATTTGGCACATGATGAACATTTTTGTTTTCATGTTTGAGAAATTTTGAATTTCACTTAGCATTTGAATTTGCATTCAAAGGGGAAGTTGAAAGAAACATGATATAATAATGATCAGACACATGTTTAGCAAAAAGATTAACTTAACCCCAGGGGTTAATGTAGCATCATTACACCGGGGTGTTACAACTCTCCTCCTCTAAAAGAAATTCTCGTCCCGAGAATTAAGAGGTAGAAGGGAACAGATCGGGGTATTCAGCACGGAGGTTATCCTCGCGTTCCCAAGTGGCTTCATCTTTAGAATGATTTGACCATTGCACCTTGAGGAACTTGGTAACCTTCTGGCGTGTTCGACGTTCAGCTTCTTCAAGAATGCAGATCGGATGCTCTTTGTATGTGAGATCATCTTGAACTTCAATCAATTCCGGATCCACTTCACGTTCCGGATCCTTGAAGCATCGACGAAGTTGCGACACATGGAAGACGTCATGACGTGAGAGAACTGAGGTGGCAACTCCAGTTGATAAGCCACCAGTCCACGACGGGCCAGAATGCGGAAAGGACCAATGTAGCGCGGAGCTAGCTTGCCCTTGACTCCGAACCGATGAGTGCCTCTCAAAGGAGTGACACGCAAATAAGCTTGTTCACCAGGTTGATAAGTTGAACCCCAGTGTTTCCGGTGATAGTTGCTCTTGAGATTATCCCGGACAATGCGAACCTGCTCTTCAGCTTGTTGAATAATGTCTGGACCAATGAGCGTCCGTTGCCCAGTTTCTGACCAATTCAGAGGGGTTCGGCACTTGCGTCCATAAAGCACTTCGAAGGGTGCCATCTCCAAGCTGGCTTGATAACTGTTGTTATAAGAGAACTCCGCATAAGGGAGAGATTCTTCCCACTTCCTGCCGAAAGAAATAACACAAGCTCGAAGCATGTCTTCAAGAATTTGATTGACTCGCTCGACTTGGCCTTGGGATTGGGGATGATAAGCAGTGCTCCAGGTAATATGAGTTCCCATTGCCTCTTGGAAACTATCCCAGAACTTCGAAGTGAATATACTGCCGCGATCTGAACTGATCTCCTTCGGAATGCCGTGGAGTGACACAATTCGGGAGATATACAAGTTTGCTAATTGACTAGCAGTGATAGTCTCCTTGACTGGCAGAAAGTGAGCAACCTTCGAGAATTGGTCGATGACGACAAAGATAGCATCGTTACCTTTCTGAGACTTGGGAAGGCCAGTGACGAAGTCCATTTGGATCTTATCCCACTTCCATTCAGGAATCGGAAGCGGTTGTAGAAGTCCAGCCGGTTTCTGATGTTCTGCTTTGACGCGACGACAAACGTCACATTCTTCAATATATCGAGCAATGTCTTGCTTCATATTAGACCACCAGTACTTCTGACGGATGTCTAGATACATCTTGGTACTTCCCGGATGAATAGAGAGAGGGGTGTCATGCGCTTCTTTCATCACCTTCTCTGTCATAAGCTCGAACCGGGGTACTACAATGCGATCTCTGAAGTATAAGGTTCCATCTTCACCAAGTGAGAAATCTCTGGATTTCTCTAATGCAAGATCCTTTTTCATCAGATCAACATGTGCATCTTTGGCTTGAGCAGACTTGATTGCTTTCAGAAGAGTTGGTTCCAAGACAAGGTTATTCAGAGAACCCTGTGGAACTAGTTGAAGGTTCAGCTTGCATAGCTCTTCATAAAGGCGGGGTTGAGCTTTGAAGACCATGTGATTGTTGCAATAAGACTTACGGCTCAGGGCATCGGCCATTACATTAGCCTTGCCAGGGGTATAGGATATACCGCAGTTGTAGTCAGCAATAGCTTCCATCCATCGCTGCTGACGGAGGTTCAGATCTGGCTGAGTAAACAGGTACTTCAGACTCTGATGATCGGTGAAGATCTCGCAACGATTACCGAGAAGGTATTGTCGCCATAGCTTCAGTGCAAAGATAACCGCAGCAAGCTCGAGGTCATGAACTGGGTAGTTCTCTTCATGAGGACGCACTTGACGGGAGGCATACGCAATTACTTTGCGCTCTTGCATTAGGACACAGCCTAATCCTTGACGTGAAGCGTCGCAATAGATGACGAAGTCCTTGCGAGAATCAGGGGGAGCAAGCACTGGGGCAGAAGTCAGCTTGTCCTTGAGTGCCTGGAAACTTTCCTGACATTTGTCTGTCCAATCGAACTTAACGCCCTTGTGAAGCAGATTGGTCAGTGGCTTGGCGATCTTGGAGAAGTTCTCGACGAAAGCGGCGACAATAGCTGGCTAGTCCGAGAAAGCTTCTGACTTGCTTGACAGTCTTCGGAGGGGTCCAGTCAAGAATAGCCTGAACGCGCTCTGGGTTGACGGCAATACCATCCTTGGAGATGACATGACCAAGGTAGGTGACTTCGGGTAACCAGAATTCGCACTTGGAATACTTGGCATAAAGTTGATGCTCTCGAAGCTTCTCTAGAACAAGTCGAAGATGTTCAGCATGTTCTTCTTTGTTCTTCGAATATACCAGGATATCATCCAGATAGACTACGACGAACTTGTCGAGGTAATCCATGAATATGTAGTTCATCAGACGAGAGAATGTAGCTGGAGCATTGGTCAAGCCAAAAGACATGACGGTGTACTCATAAGAACCATAACGAGTGACGAATGCGGTCTTTGGAATATCCTCTTCACGAACACGGATCTGGTGGTAACCCAACCTCAAGTCGAGTTTAGAGAATATCGATGAACCAGCCAGTTGATCATACAGATCATTGATCCGAGGAAGGGGATATTTGTTCTGAATTGTAGCTTGGTTGATAGGACGGTAGTCTTGGACCAAACGGTTCGTTCCGTCCTTCTTCTTGACGAAGAGAGAAGGTGCTCCCCAAGCAGAGGAACTTGGACGAATGAAACCCTTGCGAAGAGATTTGTCGATTTCCTCCTTAAGTTCAAGGAGTTCATGAGGTGGCATCTTGTAGGGTCGTTTGGCAATAGGAACGGTGCCTGGTTTCAAGTCGATGACGAACTCGACAGCCCGGGCAGGGGGTATTCCTGGAAGTTCTTCTGGAAATACGTCTTGGAAGTCGCGAACGACTGGAATCTTTTCAATTCCCTCAAGAGGTGCTGCGTTCAACGCATTCAAAGCATAAAGTCGTGCTTCAGCGTTTTGAACAAGCTGAGCATGGTAGGTTACTATCTCATCGGAAGGATGTAGGAGGTGAACGACCTTGGTGGCGCAAACGATAGAGGCAGTATGCGCTTTCAACCATTCCATTCCCAGAATGAGGTCAATATTGGAAGACTCCAGAATAATGGGAGAAACAAGGAATTCCAACCCTTCAATTTCAACGGGGACGTCGCGACCAATCATGGTAGTTCGACACTGACCCGCAGGGGTGCGTACCACTATCGGAGTGTTCATGGGCTCGCATCGAATGTCATGTGCGTAAGCAAAATTTTCTGACATGAATGAATGCGATGCTCCTGAATCGAATAAAACAGAAGCCGGTACTGAATTAACGAGAAGAGTACCCATCACCGTGGCAGGCTGGTCTTGAGCTTCATTCAGATCAACATGATTAGCCTGACCACGACCATAAGGTCTGGCATTGTTGTTATGGGCCTGATTGCTACGACCAGTTGAAGGCAGAGCCAGCTGGCTCTTTTTCTGATTGCACTCTTTAGCAAGGTGGCCTGGGCGGCCACATCTGAAGCACAGACCATCATTGGGATCGGGAGCAGGGGCTCGGGATGGTACAGTCTCGAAGAGGCTGTCTCTGCGGTGGAGGAGGCAGACGAGGTGCAGCATAGGACTGTCTTGGTGCAGGTGCAGTTGGACGATACATGCTGTGGGGGATCCATATCCGACGCTTCTGCGCTGACGGGCCCGAAGATGAGCCAGCGTCACGGCTGCGCCTGAGGGATCCCTGGTGTTCCTGAAGACCAGTCTCAACCTGAATAGCCTTGTTCACCAAGGTGGCGAAGTCGGCAAAGTCATGAACGAGCAGTGCTAGCTTGATATCAGGGTGAAGTCCATCACGAAACTTCTCTTGCTTACGAGCATCAGTTGCAATGTCTTCTTCAGCATAACGTGACAAGTCCAGAAATTCCCGTTGATAAGCATCTACAGACTTGTTGCCTTGGGTGAGGTTACGGAAATCTCGCTTCTTCCTGTCCATGATTCCCTGAGGAATGAAGCGGGCACGGAAGGCAGCTTGGAAATCCGGCCAAGTGATGACCGTTCCAGCAGGTAGGGTACGCCTGTGGCTGTCCCACCATTGAGCAGCAGGACCCTTGAGGAAGAAGGATGCGAAGGTGACATAGCTGGCAGGGGCAACACTAGCAGACTCCATTTCATACGTGATGTCGCGGAGCCAGTCATCAGCATCAAGGGGTTGAGTTGAGCTGCGGTAGATAGTTGGGTTGAGGCGCATGAAGTCCTGCAGAGTTACTGGGGTTGGCTGTTGATTCATATTCGGACGAGGAAACTGAGCCATCATTCCTTCCATGAACTGGCGGTTCAGCTCAAATTTTTGCATCATTCCGGCAAAGAATTCGGGCGGTGGTGGATCGTTGGCACCACGGCCACGACCAGCGGGTCTAACCATCCTGCTAACAAGTAACAGGGGGGTAGTTCAGCATTGAGCATTTGCAAAGACAAGGATCATTCATGATGAAACATGCATAAAGAAAGAGGTACAATGGATACCACTTAGTAGTCAACACGACAGTGTGTGCACTACTCAAACTACTATTCTAAGGAATAGCTATGGCTTATCCAACTTTGGGGTGAATGTGGTCACGGGATCCTAATGTTAGAGTTAGTAAATTCGTTTAACCCGAATGGAAGAGAGATCAGAGTCCCAGAGTATAGATGAGGAGTAAAAGATCCTAATACCACCCAATGGCGACGTGGGCCCGTAAGCCACACAGCCAATGTTAGTAAAAGTTTTTCAGTGACTAGACTCAACTTCGGCCAAGGAGTTGGAAAGGGGGCTACCTACAGGCAGTCGGCTCTGATACCAACTTGTGACGCCCTCGATTCAATCGTACACTAATCATACACGCAAATGTGTACGATCAAGATCAAGGACTCACGGGAAGATATCACAACACAACTCTAGACACAAATTAAAATAATACAAGCTTTATATTACAAGCCAGGGGCCACGAGGGCTCGAATACATAAGCTCGAATACACAAGAGTCAGCGGAAGCAACAATATCTGAGTACAGACATAAGTTGAACAGGGATGCCTTAAGAAGGCTAGCACAAAAGCAACACGATCGAAGAGGCACGGCCTCCTGCCTGGGAGCCTCCTAACTACTCCTGGTCGTCGTCGGTCTCCACGTAGTAGTAGGCATCGGCGGTGGCATCTGGCTCCTGGGCTCCGACATCTGGTTGCATCAACCGGAAAGAAGAAGAAAGGGGCAAAGGGGGAGCAAAGCAACCGTGAGTACTCATCCAAAGTACTCGCAAGCAAGGATCTACACTACATATGCAACATTATCAAAGGAAGGTTGTATATGTGGACTGGGCTGCAGAAATGCCAGAATAGAGAGAAGGCCTAGTCCTATCGAAGACTAGCATCTTCTGGAAACCACCATCTTGCAGCAACAGGAGGGAGTAGAGTAGCATAACTAAAGTAGTAGTAGTGTTATCAACCTCGGCCAGAGATCCTTTCTCGACTCCCTGCGAGAAAGCAATCCCAGAGCCATACTATCCAGTTATCATCACAATCCATTACTCATCACAAGTATCCAGTTCTAGTTGTATCGATCGGGATACAACTCCAAGTGTCCGTTACCGTAGGACAGGCTATCGATAGATGTTTTCTTCCCTGCAGGGGTGCACCAACTTACCCACCACGCTCGATTAACTCCGGCCGGACACACTTTCCTGGGTCATGCCCGGCCTCGGCCAAACAATACGCCGCAACCCGACCTAGGCTTAATAGAGAGGTCAAGCACGCCGGACTAAACCTATGCCCCCAGGGGTCATGGGCCATCGCCCCGGGAACTCCTGCACGTTGCGTGGGCGGCCGGTGAGCAGACCTAGCTACCTCCTTAAAAAAGGCGGGAGCTTACCAGTCCAACCCGGCGCGCGCCGCTCAGTCGCATGACGTCTATTAAGCTTCGGCTGATGCATACGACGCAGAACGCCCATACTATGCCCACGTGATGGTTAGTGCTATCAGGCCAGAGGCCCCTCGGATCAAATATCCAAATCGTAGTGGATTAGGAACGCGCGGTAACAAGCAGAGACTCACGAAAGATGTGACCCCGTCGCCCCGTCTCGAGGACTTGCGGCAAGGGCTAGGAATGCCCGGCCATGCCTCGTAATTATCTCGCGGGCACCTTCCAGGTCAACCCGACTCCACATCACTCGCAATTATGCTCGCGCGGGTACCCCTCAGGGTCGACCCGTCTTTAGTAACATGGTTCAGTGTAAAGTCATAGTAACCATAGTAACTGTGTGTCCAAACATCAAGGGGAAAACCCGAGGAATCACCCCCGGTGAATTCCACTCGATGTAATCATCAAGGTGAACGTAAGAGGAACCACCCCCGAGGTTCACACTTGAGGGGTTGCACGACAGAGTCGTATCGGAAGTGGTTAAGGCGGAATCACCCTCGATGACCACGACCGAATAGCTACACTACAGGGTTAACATCAGAAGTGCTGTAGAGGTCTCACCCTCGGCACTCGATAGTAACCCAGTAGTGTCGAGCAACTAAGGGGAAAGTGATGTGCGGTGCCGGGGCCTGGTCTTCGATCCCGTTGATCGGGTCTTCGATGATGAAGCAGGGGCAACAAGGACAAGGTGGGGGTCACTGATGGATCACTAACCAACCTATACTAAGCAGTTTAGGATAAGCAGGTAGGTACAATGAGCAGGTTACAAAAGCAGGCTATGCATCAGAATAGGAGCAAACAATAACAGTAGCAAAATCTAATGCAAGCATGAGAGAATGGAATGGGCGATATCGGGATGATCAAAGGGGGGCTTGCCTGGTTGCTCTGGCAAGGAGGGGTCGTCGTCGACGTAGTCGATCACAGGGGCATCATCGGTCTCGGGGTCTACCGGAGAGAAGAGGGGGAAGAAACAGTAAATATAAGCAAACAAGCATCACAAGCTAAACATGGCAATATGATGTGCCGGGTGTGACCTAACGTATGGCTACACGATAAAGGTGAAGGGGGAATTCAACCGGGAATGTATTCCCGGTTCCGGACCTGTGTCAGACAAATGACCAGAGGGGAATATTCCAAGTTCAGCATGCTAGAGGCATGTGACAAATGAACGGACCGCATATTCGGATTCGTTGGATTTTTCTAAGCAAATTTCATGTAGAAAACATTTTCATCCGAGGTACGGTTTATTTTCTATGAATTTTCAAAGATTAAAGCAATTTTATGGAATTAGTTAAATTAACAGAAAAGGAATATGACATCAGCATGACGTATGAGTGACGTCAGCAGTCAACAGTCCGGTTGACTGGTCAAAACTGACACGGGGGACCCACCTGTCATAGACAGTGGGTTAAACAGAGCTCAAACTAATCTAAATTTAGTTAGTAAAAGTACTGGGCCCACCTGTCAGTGTCTAATTAACTAAACTAATTAGTTTTAATTATTAAAATGTTTTAATTAGAGGATTAAGAGGTGGGACCCGCACGTCAGTCTCACTGGGCAGCCTGGTCAGCAGTTGACTGGGTCAACCCAGTCAACTAGGACCCGCGGGGCCCACTGGTAGTGGCTCTGGGGTGGCCCCAGGCTAGCCACGTCGGCGGCCGGCGCCGGAGTGACTCCGGCGACCCGAAAACGGTGGCGCGACCACGGAGTTCGTCGGGAAAGGACTACAGGGCACGGGGAAGAGCGCGGCTAGGCCCGTTCGAACGGCCACTCGATGCCGCGTCGTTGGTGGTGGTGGTGGCACGGTCGGGCTTGGCCGGATTCGGCGCCGGCGAATGAGCGGAAGCGGCGCGCGGTACGGGAGCTCGAGGAAAATGGGCTACGGCGAGCTAGCGAGCAAATGGAGAGGCTGGGGAGGATCTTACGGGACGCGGTGAGTGTAACCGGCACTGGCCCGGGACCATTTGGTCGCCGGAAGCTCGTCGGCGATGAGCTCCCGCGGGTGATGGGCTCGGGCACGTACGAGACGGCAACTACGGGCACGTTGGGGCAAGGAGAAGAGAGCGGGGAGGAAGGAGAGCTCACCGCGGAGCACAAGGAGTGCTTGCTGGGTGGCGGTTTTTGGAGCTGCAGGGCGGCGGCCGGAGACGAAGAAGATCGACGGCAGCTGGAGATGGGGACGAAGGGGATCCGATGCTGAGCGCCTCCGAGCTCCAGCTAAGGCCATCGAGTCGAAGGAGTCGACGCCTGGCGGAGCTCACCGACAGGGTCTGCGGGCGGGGCCGCCGGTGGCCGCGGACAACGCGAGGACAGCCGGCGACCGCGCGACGGGCGTGGATGGGGAACCGGGGGAGAGGAAGGCGAGTGCGTGGGCGAGAGTGAGAGGGAGGGGGCAAGTGGGTGAGGAGGAGATGAGGGGAGCCCGAGCGCGCCCTTATCCTCTCCCGGCGAGGCCGGCGAGGTGGTCGGGGTCGACCTCGCCCCTGTAGCAACACGGAGCAGAAGGAACAGGAAGGGAGAGGGAGCGACCGGTGAGGGGGGAGGGGCCGCCTGCTGGGGCAGCTGGCTCGGGTGGCGGAAGCCCAAGTGGGGCAGGGCTTTCTCTCTCTCCTGCTTTTCCTTTTCTTTTAGTTTTCTTTTTATTTTCAGCAGCTTTTGCATTTTCTTTTTAGCCAATAATGACTTTGCAAAATTATGCCACTAGCCAAAACAATTTCAAAGAATTAAAGTGCACTGCCACAAAAAGGTTGGGAGGCTTTCGGAATAGTTGCCAATTTTATAAATTAAAAAGGGCATTTAATTTATTGCTTAGGTCACTGTTTTAAGTAGTTTAGGCCACTTAAACCCTTTGCAAAAATGTTGGTTCACCACCAATATTAGTAGTGGAATATTTGGCACATGATGAACATTTTTGTTTTCATGTTTGAGAAATTTTGAATTTCACTTAGCATTTGAATTTGTATTCAAAGGGGTAGTTGAAAGAAACATGAGATAATAATGATCAGACACATGTTTAGCAAAAAGATTAACTTAACCCCAGGGGTTACTGTAGCATCATTACACCGGGGTGTTACAAAAGGACACCGCAAGATTGAACCCAAAGCTAAGCACTTCTCCCATTGCAAGAAAGATCAATCTAGTAGGCCAAACCAAACTGATAATTCGAAGATACTTGCAAAGATAACCAATCATACATAAAAGAATTCAGAAGATTCAAATATTGTTCATAGATAAACTTGATCATAAACCAACAATTCATCGGTCTCAACAAACACACCGCAAAAGAAGATTACATCGAATAGATCTCCACGAGAGAGGGGGAGAAGATTGTATTGAGATCCAGAAAGAGAGAAGAAGCCATCTAGCTACTAACTATGGACCCGAAGGTCTAAAGTAAACTACTCACACTTCATCGGAGGGGCTATGGTGTTGATGTGGAAGCCCTCCGTGATTGATGCCCCCTCCGGCGGAGCTCCGGAACAGGCCCCAAGATGGGATCTTGTGGGTACAGAAGGTTGCGGCGGTGGAATTAGGTTTTGGGCTCCGTATCTGATCGTTTGGGGGTACGTAGGTATATATAGGAGGAAGAAGTACGTCGGTGGAGCAACAGGGGGCCCACGAGGGTGGAGGGTGCGCCCTAGGGGGGTAGGCGCGCCCCATACCTCGTGGCTTCCCTGTTGCTTGCTTGACGTAGGGTCCAAGTCTCCTGGATCATGTTCGTTCCAAAAATCACGTTCCCGAAGGTTTCATTCCGTTTGGACTCCATTTGATATTCTTTTTCTGCGAAACTCTGAAATAGACAAAAACAACAATTCTGGGCTGGGCCTCCGGTTAATAGGTTAGTCCCAAAAATAATATAAAAGTGAATAATAAAGCCCAATAATGTCCAAAACAGAAGATAATATTGCATGGAGCAATCAAAAATTATAGATACGTTGGAGACGTATCAAGCATCTCCAAGCTTAATTCCTGCTCGTCCTCGAGTAGGTAAATGATAAAAACATAATTTTTGATGCGGAGTGCTACTTGGCACAATTTCAGTGTAATTCTTCTTAATTGTGGTATGAATATTGAGATCCGAAAGATTCAAGACAAAAGTTCATATTGACATAAAAATAATAATACTTCAAGCATACTAACTAAGCAATTATGTCTTCTCAAAATAACATGTCCAAAGAAAGTTATCCCAACAAAAATCATATAGTTTGGCTATGCTCTATCTTCTCCACACAAAATATTTAAATCATGCACAACCCCAATGACAAGCCAAGCAATTGTTTCATACTTTTGACATTCTCAAACTTTTTCAATCTTCACGCAATACATGAGCGTGAGCCATGGACATAGCATTATATGTGGAATAGAACGGTGGTTGTGGAGAAGAAAAAAAAGGAGAAGATAGTCTCACATCAACTAGGCGAATCAACGGGCTATGGAGATGCCCATGAATAGATATCAATGTGAGTGAGTAGGGATTGCCATGCAACGGATGCACTAGAGCTATAAGTATATGAAAGCTCAACAAAAGAAACTAAGTGGGTGTGCATCCAACTCGCTTGCTCACGAAGACCTAGGGCATTTTGAGGAAGCCCATCATTGGAATATACAAGCCAAGTTCTATAATGAAAAATTCCCACTAGTATATGAAAGTGATATCATAGGAGAGTCTCTATCATGAAGATCAGGGTGCTACTTTGAAGCACAAGTGTGGTAAAAGGATAGTTACATTGTCCCTTCTCTCTTTTTCTCTCATCATTTTTTTATTTGGGCCTTTTTTATGGCCTCTTTTTTTTCGTCCGGAGTCTCGTCCCGACTTGTGGGGGAATCATAGTCTCCATCATCCTTTCCTCACTTGGGACAATGCTCTAAAAATGATGATCATCACACTTTTATTTTCTTACAACTCAACAATTACAACTCGATACTTAGAACAAAATATGACTCTATGTGAATGCCTCCGGCGGTGTACCGGGATATGCAATGAATCAAGAGTGACATGTATGAAAGAATTATGAACGGTGGCTTTGCCACAAATACAATGTCAACTACATGATAATGAAAAGCAATATGACAATGATGAAGCGTGTCATAGTAAACGGAACTGTGGTAAGTTGCATGGCAATATATCTCGGAGTGGCTATGGAAATGCCATGATAGGTAGGTATGGTGGCTGTTTTGAGGAAGGTATATGGTGGGTGTATGATGCCGGCGAAAAGTGTGCAGTATTAGAGAGGCTAGCAATGGTGGAAGGAAGAAAGTGTGTATAATCCATGGACTCAACATTAGTCATAAAGAACTCATATACTTATTGCAAAAATCTACAAGTTATCAAAGCAAAGTATTACGCGCATGCTCCTAGGGGGGTAGATTGGTAGGAAAAGACCATCGCTCGTCCCCAACCGCCACTCATAAGGAAAACAATCAATAAATAAATCATGCTCTGACTTCATCACATAACGGTTCACCATACTCAACTAGCATGACTCTAATATCACCATCTCCATATCTCAAAACAATTATCAAGCATCAAACTTCTCATAGTATTCAACACACTCATAAGAATTTTTACTATTCTTGAATACCTAGCGTATTAGGATTATGTAAGAAAATTACCATGCTATTTAAGACTCTCAAAATAATCTAAGTGAATCATGAGAGATCAATAGTTTCTATAAAACAAATCCACCACCGAGCTCTAAAAGATATAAGTGAAGTACGAGAGCAAAAACTATATAACTCAAAAGATATAAGTGAAGCACATAGAGTATTCTAATAATTTCCGAATCATGTGTGTCTCTCGCAAAAGGTGTGTACAGAAAAGATGATTGTGGTAAACTAAAAATCAAAGACTCAAATCATACAAGACGCTCCGAGCAAAACACATATCATGTGGTGAATAAAAATATAGCTCCAAGTAAAGTTACCGATGGAAGTAGACGAAAGAGGGGATGCCTTCCGGGGCATCCCCAAGCTTTAGCTTTTTGGTATCCTTACATTATCTTGGGGGTTCCATGGGCATCCCCAAGCATAGGCTCTTGCCACTCCTTTTTCCATAATCCATCAAATCTTTCACCCAAAACTTGAAAACTTCACAACACAAAACTCAGCCGAAAATCTCGTGAGCTCCGTTAGCGAAAGAAGACAAAAGACCACTTCAAGGTACTTTAATGAAATCATTATTTATTTATATTTTTGTTAAACCTACTGTATTACAACTTCTCTATGGTTTATAAACTCTTTTACTAGCCATAGATTCATCAAAATAAGCAAACAACACACGAAAACAGAATCTGTCAAAAACAGAACAGTCTGTAGTAATCTGTAACTAACGCAAACTTCTTGAACTACAAAACATCAGCCAAAATAGGAGGACCTAGACAATTTGGTTATTGAACAGCAGCAATTGGAATCAATATTTTATCACGTTCTGGTGATTTTTAACAATTGTTTTCGTGAACAGAAAGTTTCTGGAAATTTCTGCAGGATCAAATAACTATTATCCAAGAAGATCCTATAGGTTTAACTTGGCACAAACACTAATTAAAACATAAAAACACATCTAACCAGAGGCTAGATCAAGTATTTCTTCCTAAACATAAGCAAAAAGAAAAAACTAAAAATAAAATTGGGTTGCCTCCCAACAAGCGCTATCGTTTAACGCCCCTAGCTAGGCATAAAAGCAAGGATAGATCTAGGTATTGCCATCTTTGGTAGGCAATTCTTCAATAAGACATCTATCATACTTTAGAGTTTCTTTCTTTCTATTAATTATCAAACTTTTAGGAACAGATCGAAAAATTCATTTGTAGCAAATGGTTCCTTAATGATAGCAAAAAGATTGGGATGAATACTTATATATTTAAGATCCGCAGTTTCTTTACTAGAGGATTCACCCTTATTTTTAGGAACATACATAAGCTTGGAAATTTTAGTTGGAGGACTTGGAGTATTCTTTACGGAAGAAAAAGCAGTTCCCAAGTTGGTAATGATACATTCAAGTTTATCGATTCTAGTGGAATCTTGATTTATTTTTTCATTAACTATGGGTTCCTTCTCCTTAATATTTTTCAAAGTGACTCCTACCTTAGATCCATATTGGGTAATTTGGTTGTGGATATTTTTATCAAGATTTTCAATTAACTCTGTGGTAGCAACTTTGTTTTCAATAATTTCAAGTCTTTGCATTACATGCTCCAAAGTTAACATAGTTCCATTAACCAAGAGAAGTGGTGAGCCAAATAAATCTATCATAGCATTATAAGAGTCAAAAGTATGGCTACCCAAGAAATTCCCTCCGGTAATGGTATCAAGAATATATCTATACCAAGGATTAGCACCTACATAAAAATTGCGGAGAAGAACGGAAGTAGATTGCTTCCTGGTAGATCTATTTTGAGCATTGCAAATTCTATACCAAGCATCTTTTAGATTTTCTCCCTCGCTTTGTTTAAAATTGAGAACTTCATTTTTGGGATACAACGGAGAAGATAAAGGGCTAGCCATGACGGCAAGGCAAGGCAAGCAAACGAAAAAGAGGCAAACGGAAAAGAGAGGGCGAATAAAACGGCAAGGGTGAAGTGGGGGAGAGGAAAACGAGAGGCAAATGGCAAATAATGTAAGGCGGGAGATAAGGGTTTGTGATGGGTACTTGGTATGTGGACTTTTGCGTAGACCTCCCCGGAACGGCGCCAAAAATCTTCTTGCTACCTCTTGAGCACTGTGTTGGTTTTCCCTTGAAGAGGAAGGGTGATGCAGCAAAGTAGCGTAAGTATTTCCCTTAGTTTTTGAGAACCAAGGTATCAATCCAGTAGGAGGCTACGCGCGAGTCCCTCGCACCTACACAAAACAAATAAATCCTCGCAACCAACGCGATAAGGGGTTGTCAATCCCTACACAGTCACTTACGAGAGTGAGATCTGATAGATATGATAAGATAACAATTTTGGTATTTTTATGATAAAGATGCAAAGTAAAATAAAAAGCAAAGGAAATAACTAAGTGTTGGAAGATTAATATGATGAAGATAGACCGGGCGGCCATAGGTTTCACTAGTGGCTTCTCTCAAGAGCATAAGTATTTTACGGTGGGTGTTCAAATTACTGTTGAGCAATTGACAGAATTGAGCATAGTTACGAGAATATCTAGGTATGATCATGTATATATGCATCACGTCCGAGACAAGTAGACCGACTCCTGCCTGCATCTACTACTATTACTCCACACATCGACCGCTATCCAGCATGCATCTAGAGTATTAAGTTCATAAGAACAGAGTAATGCCTTAAGCAAGATGACATGATGTAGAGGGATAAATTCATGCAATATGATAAAAAACCGCATCTTGTTATCCTCGATGGCAACAATACAATACGTGCCTTGCTACCCCTACTGTCACTGGGAAAGGACACCGCAAGATTGAACCCAAAGCTAAGCACTTATCCCATTGCAAGAAAGATCAATCTAGTAGGCCAAACCAAACTGATGATTCGAAGAGACTTGCAAAGATAACCAATCATACATAAAATAATTCAGAAGATTCAAATATTGTTCATAGATAAACTTGATCATAAACCCACAATTCATCGGTCTCAACAAACACACTGCAAAAGAATATTACATCGAATAGATCTCCAATAGAGAGGGGGAGAAGATTGTATTGAGATCCAAAAAGAGAGAAGAAGCCATCTAGCTACTAACTATGGACCCGAAGGTCTGAAGTAAACTACTCACACTTCATCGGAGGGGCTATGGTGTTGATGTGGAAGCCCTCCGTGATCGATGCCCCCTCCGGCGGAGCTCCGGAACAGGCCCCAAGATGGGATCTCGTGGGTATAGAAGGTTGCGGCGGTGGAATTAGGTTTTTGGCTTCGTATCTGATCGTTTGGGGGTACGTAGGTATATATAGGAGGAAGAAGTATGTCGGTGGAGCAACAGGGGGCCCACGAGGGTGGAGGGCGCGCCCTAGGGGGGTAGGCGCGCCCCCTACCTCGTGGCTTCCCTGTTGCTTGCTTGACGTAGGGTCCAAGTCTCCTGGATCATGTTCGTTCCAAAAATCACGTTCCCGAAGGTTTCATTCCGTTTGGACTCCGTTTGATATTCTTTTTCTGCGAAACTCTGAAATAGGCAAAAATAGCAATTCTGGGTTGGGCCTCCGGTTAATAGGTTAGTCCCAAAAATAATATAAAAGTGAATAATAAAGCCCAATAATGTCCAAAACAGAAGATAATATAGCATGGAGCAATCAAAACTTATAGATATGTTGGAGACGTATCAGTTAGCCGAACGCACACGGTTTGAATTATACAAACGTTTGAGATATTAAAGTGGCAGCTATTTTTTTCAAAATGCCTTTGTTGGCTGTCATTATTCAAGTGCGCCTTCTCTCAAACTGGACATGAAAAATACCATAGCATGTCGGGTGCCCTTCAATGATAGAATGCCAAGTTTCATGAATTTCAGACGAGTTTTAGATTTACTAGAATTTAAAAACAAAGTATCTCAATGTTTTGCCCGCAATCAACGGTGCCCTAGTGTTTTAAATTCATTCCCATTTCTTGCATGGGACCTAAGCATGCACCCAAGGACACAGATTTGATTTTTCAACCAATTTATATGCACTAGAGCATGCACATGTAGTTCAAATTTTAATTATGCACATAAATGCATTGAAAACTCAGTTAATGCATATAAATGTCCTCCTGTTGTTCTATGTTGACACGAGAAAAAAATTTGACAGCAATAAGAGGCAATGGATATCGTTTCGTCCCCAAAGGTGGGGCGTTCCCTACCGAAAACCATCATGCTTGGTGTGAGAAGCTCCGGTTTGTGAGAAGCATATACCCAAACCTGCCCCAAATGGGACAAAAATTTTACCACGGCATGTTGATGCCGCTCCATGATAGCATGCCAAGTTTCATGAATTTCAGACGAGTTTTGGATTTACTAGAATTTGAAAACCAGGCATCTCCATGTTTTGCCGGCAGTCAACAGTGCCCTGGTGTTTGAAATTCATTCCCATTTCTTGCATGGGACCTAAGCATGCACCCAAGGACACAGATTTGATTTTCCAACCAATTAATATGCATTGGAGCATGTGCATGTAGTTCAAATTTGAATTATAAACATAACTACATTGAAAACTCAGTTAATGCATAAAAATGTCCAAACGAACCCCAAAAATCACAAAAATTCACACAACACTCCTGTTTTTCTATGTTGACACGAGAAAAAAATTGAAAGCAATAAGAGGCAATGGAAATCATTTCGTCCCCAAAGGTTGGGCGTTCCCTACCTAAAACCACCATGCTTGTTGTGAGAAGCTCCGGTTTGTCAGAAGCATATACCCAAACCTGCCCCAAATGGGACAAATTTTTTACCACGGCATGTTGATGCCGCTCCATGATAGCATGACAAGTTTCATGAATTTCAGAAGAGTTTTGGATTTACTAGAATTTAAAAACCAGGCATCTCAATGTTTAGCCGGCAATCAACGGTGCCCTGGTGTTTGAAATTCATTCCCGTATCTTGCATGGGACCTAAGCATGCACCCAAGGACACATATTTGATTTTTCGACCAATTTATATGCACTGGAGCATGCGCATGCAGTTCAAATTTGAATTATGCACATAAATGCATTGAAAACTCAGTTAATGCATAAAAATGTCCAAACGAACCCTGAAAAATCACAAAAATTCACACAACACTCATGTTGTTCTATGTTGACACGAGAAATTTTTTTGAAAGCAATAAGCGGCAATGGATATCGCTTCTTTCCCAAAGGTGGGACGTTCCCTACCGTAAACCATCATGCTTGTTGTGGGAAGCAAATACCCAAACCTGCCCCAAATGGGATAAAAATTTTACCACGGCATTTTGATGCTGCTCCATCATAGCATGCCAAGTTTCATGAATTTCCGAAGAGTTTTGGATTTAGTAGAATTTAAAAACCAGGCATCTCAATGTTTTGCCGGCAATCAACGGTGCCCTGGTGTTTGAAATTCATTCCCATTTCTTGCATGGGACCTAAGCATGCACCCAAGGACACATATTTGATTTTTCGAGCAATTTATATGCACTAGAGCATGTGCATGCAGTTCAAATTTGAATTATGCACATAAATGCATTGAAAACTCAGTTAATGCATAAAAATGTCCAAACGAACCCCAAAAAATCACAAAAATTCACAAAACACTCCTATTGTTCTATGTTGGCACGAGAATTTTTTTGAAAGCAATAAGAGGCCATGGATATCGTTTCGTCCCCAAAGGTGGGACGTTCCCTACCGAAAACCATCATGCTTGTTGTGAGAAGCTCCGGTTTGTGAGAAGCATATACCCAAACCTGCCCCCAATGGGACAAATTTTTCACCACGGCATGTTGATGCCGCTCCATGATAGCATGCCAAGTTTCATGAATTTCAGACGAGTTTTGGATTTACTAGAATTTAAAAACCAGGCATCTCAATGTTTTGCCGGCAATCAACGGTGCCATGGTGTTTGAAATTCATTCCCATTTCTTGCATGGGACCTAAGCATGCACCCAAGGACAAAGATTTGATTTTTCAACGAATTTATATGCACTGGAGCATGTGCATGTAGTTCAAATTTGAATTATGCACATAAATGCATTGAAAACTCACTTAATGCATAAAAATGTCCAAACGAACCCTGAATAATTCCAATTCTTTTATGATCACTGCAGATAAAAGTTCTAGCAATTCAAACACTGTCCATGGCCGCTGTGACCCCATTATGTAATTCAAATCAAGACGAAAAATCAAGTAGATCCCCCACAGTTTATTATAACCAACCGTGTGAGATGCAGCACAAAATATCTAAGGACTGTGTCTGAATAAGGGACTATGTCTAATGACACTTTGCGTGCCAGTTTTTTGGCTGAAGCGATTCCAAATTTTCGGCTTCCATGGAAATATCTACCTCCCCGCCCCTCCCCCTTACCAAAAGCCACATTTCCCCTGTTTTCTCTTTCCTTTCCAAGTTGAAACCTTCACTCCTTGCTTGCAGCGCCGCCGCCTCCTCGCCGGCGACCCTCCTTCACGATGCTCGGCCTCGCCTATCCAGGCAGATAATCAACACCCGACCCCATCCACCTCCTCCTTCCACATCCCACATGCCCCGACCGCCAGCGCGAGCGCGACACCTTCCACCAAAATCACCGACCCCTCCACCAAATAAGTGCCGGCCTAAGCCATGGTGCGCGTAGTATAGCGAGGACCTCAAGGAGCATTTGGCAGCGGAGAAGCAAATCATGGTCGCACGCGCGGATGAGGTCGCGATGGCTGCCATTCGTGCCGACCCCCAGATCTTGGAGGTGCACCTCGCCGTCGAGGCCACCATTGATGCCTCGCGCGCCGATGCCGCGACGCGGTTGGCTTCTTTAAACGATAGTTCGTGGCATTTTCTCGAGGCCACCGTCAGGTCCTTCAACAAAGACTACGAGGTGTTTTCTCAGCGTGCACGTGCTTACCTCATCTCGAGAGCCAGCAGGTTGGTGCCCGGAGCGGCTCAGGCAACTCACCACTACAAATAGGGCACCCCCGATGCAGAGGCCTCGCGCTCTTCCATGTCCAAGGAGCCAATCGTCATCGATATCTCCGACAATGAGGAGTAGCTTGTTTTATTAGCTCACTATAAGGACCCATGTTCAGTTTGCTAGCTACTGCCTTTCCTTAACAAATTCTAGTGAATTTTGCTATCTACTTTTACCATGCAATCTTCTGCTATAGTGTATATGTTCTATATGTCGTGCAATGTGGTGTTCAATTAACTGCTTGGTTCAATTCTGCAAATGTGATGTTCAATTCTTCAGGGTGCAATATTTCCAAGTTGTTTAGCACGCATGGTTTGGTTAACTGTCTGATCTTCTATTAGGAGTATGTTATATTGTGCAATGTGGTGCTCAGTTAACGTTTGGTTCATTTGTTGTGGTGTTTAGTTATCTGCTTGGTTCAATTCTGCAATGCGATGTTCAATTGTTGTGGCTGCATTCTGTTGGTGTATACCATGTGAGGAATACATCGAATTTGGCTGTACTAGATACATGAGAAACAAATACAATTGCTATATTTCCAAGTTGTTAAGCATGCTTGGTTTGGTTAACTATCCAATCTTCTATTAGAAGTATGTTATATTGTGCAATGTGGTGCTCAGTTAACGTTTGGTTCATTTGTTGTGGTGTTTAGTTAACTGCTTGATTCAATTCTGCAATGCGATGTTCAATTGTTGTGGCTGCATTCTCTTATTGTATACCATGTGAGGAATAAATCGAATTTGGTTGTACTAAATACAAGAGAAACAAATACAATTGCTATATTTCCAAGTTGTTAAGCATGCTTGGTTTGGTTAACTGTCTGATCTTCTATTAGGAGTATGTTATATTGTGCAATGTGGTGCTCAGTTAACGTTTGGTTCATTTGTTGTGGTGTTTAGTTATCTGCTTGGTTCAATTCTGCAATGCGATGTTCAATTGTTGTGGCTGCATTCTGTTATTGTATACCATGTGAGGAATAAATCAAATTTGGCTGCACTTAATACATGAGAAACATATACAAGTGCTATATTTCCTAGTTCTTAATCATGCTTGGTTTGGATAAATGGGTTTTCCATGTGGCTTGAATTAATTTGATGAATTTGCAATGTGCTTATTTATCATCAACATATTTTACTGATAGCATGCGAACCCTTACTTAACCTGATGACTAAGTACCTTATATGTGTTGCAGGGAAACAATGGGAAGCACTGAGGTTTACAAGATGGTACTAACTATTATACCTTGCCTTTTTGTATTCATTTTCCCCATTTCCAATATAGAGAAGATATTTATGCACATCCTTGTTTTCAGGCTTCACTGATGATTACCTCTCAAACTACCTCTATGGCCAGGAGGCGAGGAAAGTTTTCATACAACACCCACGGTTCAATATTGAAGTGTTCCTGAAGAGGTCAAAGGATGGACGGTCAATCATCCATAGGCACTGGCTTAAAGTTGCAAAGACCTTCAACATGAATGAAGGCTCAATATTTGCCTTCCGCTTCAGCAGTTTTCCAGATGAGATGCATCTCTCTATGTACCGTCTATGATGCTAATTTCGAAAGGTTCTAGATGTTCCATGTGAAACTTGCTACTGGTGCAGTTGTGTAATGGGGTAGCTGAGTGCTGAAGTTATATCATGTTGTACTCCGATGTATTTCAATTATGAAATCCTGCTTCCTTAATATGGAAATGGAATATATTATGTGCTTAATATGAATGTCAATTAGATTAGTATATTGATTATTAATAATAGGGCAATTGGCCCGCTAATTGGCCAATTAGCTTGCTAATTGGGTTTTCCTATTGCAACGGTTAATGAGAAACTACCATGGGCGATGACCTCAGGCAACGCACACAGTTTCTAGGAATAAACCATGTTGGATCAATGAACAATCACACACGACATTCTCTTCAAAACTGTTTGTGTTACGCCACCTTGCGCAAACGTTTTCCTTGTAGTGACTGTGTGGGGTGTATATACGAACAGAAACGTTTAGTGGTGACTGACTGTGTTGGATGTACTTACGACCGGAAATGATTTCGCCTGTATAATTGTATTTTTTAGCACTACTGTATGTATTTCTGTATTTGAGTGCTCGCCGGTCGCACACGACCTCATTTTGCCGAGCGTGTGTGCCAGGAGGGCATATCCCCAACGGTTTCTGGGTCGTGCGGGAAGGACCCCCTATTTCCCACACTCACTTGGCGACGGTTCCGAATGCCGTCGCGGAAAGGGGTTAAAAACCGTTCGTTTAGGACCGACGCGTACCAGTGCATAAACAGTTCAGATCTGAGTTCATGGCACCCAGGCCCAAAGTGACAAGCATTAAGCATGACAAAGTCATAGCAACATCAATCTCAGAACATAGTGGATACTAGGGATCAAGCCCTAACAAAACTAACTCAATTACATGATGAATCACATCCAACTCCTCACCAACCAGCGAGCCTACAACGGGATTACTCACTCCCGGTGGGGAGCATCATGGAATTCGCGATGGAGAGGGGTTGGTGATGAGAAGAATGAAGATCCCCCTCTTTGGTGCCCCAAACAGACTCCAGATCTGGCCTCCCA
Source organism: Triticum aestivum (assembly GCF_018294505.1). Lineage (NCBI taxonomy): Eukaryota > Viridiplantae > Streptophyta > Magnoliopsida > Poales > Poaceae > Triticum > Triticum aestivum. The sequence continues at coordinate 520,205,878 of NC_057814.1, forward strand.
ATGAAGAACAGGAGGTGACGCCGGCACCGTCTTGTGGATCGCGATAATTCTTTCTCCTTGATTTTTTTCTAGAAAAATAGGATTTTATAGCGTCGGTTTCAGGGTCTGCGGGGCCACCAGGTGGGGACAACCCACCTAGGCGCGCTTGGGAGGGCAGGCGCGCCCTGGTGGGTTGTGCCCACCCAGGTGCCCCCCTCCGGTGGCTCCTGGCTCCAGAAATTCTTATTTATTGTACAAAAAATCCTCGCAAAGTTTCGTTCCATTCCGAGAACTTTTATTTCTGCACAAAAACAACACCATGGTAGTTCTGCTGAAAACAGCGTGAGTCCGGGGTTAGTTTCATTCAAATCATGCAAACTAGAGTCCAAAACAAGAGGAAAAGCATTAGGAAAAGTAGATAAATTAGAGACGTATCAATAACCCGCTAACAGCCACGACCAATGCCAATTTTCCACGTGTAAAATTCTCATTGGCTGACGGAACCATGTGTCAGCTCCGCGTTGGCACAGGTGTCACTCATCCAATGGGCGAGATGCGCCTATGATATGTTGACACGTGGACCGGCCCAAAAGTGTCCCATAAAGATTAAATGGGCTGGTCCAACTAAAGGCCCACAAAATTTAGCGGACCATAGTGGGCCGGCCCAGCTGAAGGCCCCCAAGATTTTGCAGACCATAATGGGCCGGCCCAGCTAAAGGCCCAACATTCTCAGTGAAGGCCCGTACGGCTAGTGCCAAATCGGCCCGTCAACGGCCCGTCCAAAACTTGTCATCATCGCGGCCCATGGTCACTTCCGGCCCATTAACAGTCCGCTAAGTATTTGGGCCGAATTATGGCCCGGTGTGTTTCCGGCATCTTAAAGGTCCTGCTTTATTTGGGCCCATTTATAGGCCATTGAAACTTTCGGCCCATAAACGACCGTGAAAGATTTGGGTCATATTCGGCCATGTCTAATATTCGGCCTGTTAGAGGCCCACTATAGATTTGGTCCACTTTCAGCCTGTTGTGACTTTCAGCCTCTTAACGTCGGACGAAATCCATGGGCCATATGTGGCCCAACGTCACATCGGGCCTATTAACAACCCATACAAAAATGACACTAATCAAGCCCGACCGAACTTCCGGCCTGTTAAAGGCCCGTGTAGTAGGTTGGCGCATTTACGGCCCGTCTGAATTTTGGCCTGTGAACGATCCGCATTGTAAATGGGCCACCATTTCGGCCTGCTAAGACAAGTGGGTTAATTGGCCCAATCAGGGCCCAATCTCACTTTCGGCCTATTAAAGGCCCATGTTTTTATGGGCTCGAGATATTTACACATGTAAATGGCCTATTGTTAATGAGGGCCCAAATTATGTTTAGGCCTCTTAAAGGCCCACTATGGGCAGATGCCTACCAGAAAAATAGGAAAGCTCATGCTGATTTAGGCCCAGATATTTTTAGTGGGCTACATGCAAATTTTGGCCCATAATCGTTTTTAGCCCAATTGGAATGGGCCCGATGAATGTTGGCGTGTTGGGCTCCTACGAAGCTTTCGGCCGAATACATTACTAAGATAAACCTACACCATACAAAAATAGTGTCATAATTACTACAGCCTTTGGCAAGATCATAAATACTATATCACAAAAAAATAAATTCCAACCATACAACAAAAGGCCTATTGGCATAAAGCTTACAGTCCTTGCAGATAAAACTACCATCAGATGTATAGAAGCACAAATCATTTGACCTGAGTGCTAATGTTTCAGGCTGTAGAATGTAATGGAGCAGCATGATCTTCCCCTTTTTTCCGCCATTGCTCTTGACCAACGAAGCAAATGTCTGATAGTCTAGTTTAAAAAGCATTCATATCTTGACGACATTTGTCAACCACTATTCTCGTTTTCGAAACAACGTCCATTAGGGATTGGACTTTTGTTTGGAGCACAGGTATATCACTCTGTCTATGTGACACCCGGATAATTAAGCTACAGTAATACCATGTTAATGGTGCCATGTCATCTTTTTCACTATGAATAAATCCCCCTTTGATTCCACCCAGTTCAAATTCAAATTTAAAAAGAAAGTCAAAAATAAAAGTTTTCAAATGTCAAAACTAAAATGTTTACAATATTCTGTAAATTCTCCTGATCTTTGTCATGATGAAACCAACCTCATTTGGATTCCCCAAAATGCCCCTGGAATTTTATATAATAGTCCAGCAGCTTTTAAGTCTGGCCTTTCCAATTTCTAAAAATGGTTAGACAACTCCTTTTGGCCTCAAACTTTTTTTGACTCCTAAAAATAATGTGATTGGTTTATGTGCCAAGTTTCTTATTTAGCAAAGTTCTTTTAATGGGCCAACTAAATTGAAAACAGTGGCAGAAATATAAAACAGAAAAGAAATTATAAAAAAGGGGGAGACAAAGCTACACTGTGCACTGTAGCCCACTGCTACAGTACACAGCCCAGCCCAACTCCCCCTATTTCTCCTTCCTCTGTTCACAGAGGGCTGGGTGGCCGTTGTGCGCACGTCCACGCCGCGGATTGGCCACGTGCCGGCCATCCACCACCTCCCCGGCGGCCTACAGGTACCTCTCGACCCCCTGGGTCAAACCCTAACCTCTCCCCACTCTCCCTCGCGCCCCTGCTCCCTGATCTGGATGCTCGGCGAGGAGCGCCCGAAGCCGTGTCACCGTTCGTCCTCGCCTTCCCGTCGACTCGTCGTCCCCTACGTCCACTACAACCACCGGCAGGTCCTGGGCGTCGCTACATCAGCACCGTCAACACGTCTTCCTCCGCCACGGACATCGCACACTCGTCGTCGATTCGCTCCACCACGAATCCCTCCGGCATCACCGAGCAGCTCCTCGTCAACGCTGTGAGCTGCTGCGTCTTTCCTCTCTCTCCCCGTGATCGCTCCGTTCTTCTAGCGCTCGCAGCCGTCGTGGCCGAAGCTCGCCTGCTGCCGCATCGCCGTTGCTTTCGCTGTTGCTGCTGAAGCCGCCCATGCCCGCAGCTCCTACCGCTGCTGCGTGCCGTGCGCTCCGGCCACGCCGGGTGTGCGCGCGTGCCCCACAACAGCCACCCGCGACGCGGCCTGCCATGCGCCCGCCCTCCCCACTGGAGTCGTGGCCGCGCCTGCCCGATGCCGTGCTTCCCCGCGCGCGCTTGCCGCTATGGCCTACTGCTGCTCCACTGCCGCGCTGCTCTACTTGCTGCTTGCTGGCCGCCCCCTGGTCCGCCCCTCCCCACGGCTTCGGCCCAAACCCGCCTGCGCTGCTGCTGCCGCCTTTCCCCGTCTGCCTACGCGTTGTCCCCGATCGTGCCTGCGCCGCTCGGTCCCGCTCAACCTCGCCGCTGCCGACCGCCGCCGTCCGCCTGCTGACCCGCCGCTCCTTGCCGAGGCCACCACGGCCGGAGCTCCACCCTTAGCCGCCGCCACTGCCGCGCCGCCTCCGGTCCCGCCCCTCGCTCGCCGGCCTCACCAGCACGGCCAGTACCTCCCCTGGCCACACCATGGCCATAGATGGCCCCCTGTGTGCGTGTGTGCCGCAGCCAGGGCGTGGCCTTGTGCCACTGACCACACGGGCCCACCCCCTCTTTAGAACGAAAATAATAATAAATAAAATTAATCAATCAATTAATTAGCTAATCAGTTAATTAACTTAATTAAAGTTTGCTTAATTAACTTACAAGTAGTTAACCTGCTAATTAACTATTTTAATCTGTAATTAGATAGATGAGGCAATGACAAGGGGGCTCCACCCCCTGTTGAGCAGTCAATCATTGACTGGTCAACTAGGACCCCCCTGGACCCACTGTTAGCCTCTTATACATACTGTTGGGTACATTTCTGGGTACCCCTAAAATTTTAACAATTATTTTCGAATTAATATTAATTTCAGGATATTGCTAAAACTTTAGAAATTCGTAGAAAATAATCCGTAGCTCGGATGAAAAAGTTTTGTACATGAAAGTTGCTCAAAAAGACGAGACGAATCCGAATAGGCAGTCCGTTCCTTTGCCACGCATCCCTAGCATAGAGAACCTGCAACCTTCCCCCTCCGATTCTTCTGTTCGAAAATGCCGAACACCGGGGATACTTTCCCGAATGTTTTCCCCCTTCACCTGTATCCCGCAGCACCGCGTTAGAACACCCCTAGTGCTGCTTATTGTCTTGTCATTCATTTGTTGCTTGTATTTACTGTTTCTTCCCCCTCTTCTCTCCGGTAGACCCCGAGACCGCTGTTGATGTCCCTATGATCGACTACGTCGACGACGACCCTTCTTCCCTTTCAGCGGAGCTTCCAGGGAAGCCCCCCTTGGATCATCCCAATCTCACCCATTCCATTATCTCATGCTTGGTTTAGATTTTGCTACTGTAATTGATTGCTCCTATTATGATGCATAGCCTACTTTTGTAACCTGCTCATTGTACCTTACCTGCTTATCTTAAACTGCTTAGTATAGGTTGGATAGTGATCCATCAGTGACCCCCATCTTGTCCTTGTTTCCCCTGCTTCATCATCGACAACTCGATCAACGTGATCGACGACCAGAGCCCGACACCTCACATCACATCACACCCCTTTTGTTGCTTGACTTTGCAGAGTTACCATCGAGTGCCGAGAGTGGTACCTCATACATCACTCCTGATGAGATTACCTTGAGTTTACTTGAGACCTTTGGGAAAGTCGGGCGGGCCCAGAGAGCACACACAAGATAATTACGTGGCATGGCCGGGCATTTTGGGCCCTTGCCGTAAGTCCACGAGACGGAGCGACGGGGTCACATCGATCGTAAGTCTCTGCTTGTCTCCGGAAGCTAATAATACACTATGGTTTGGGTATTTGTTCTGAGTTGGCCTTTGGCCTTTACACACTAACCACCACGCGAGAATAGTTATGGGCCTCGGCGTCGCAGTATCAGCCGAAGTGTTGTCAGACGTCCAGTTCAGTATTGTGGGCCTGTCAGGCCAGTAACATCCAGTATGAGGTGGTGCTCGTCCCGGCTCATCGCACAACGACCCGGAGTGCAACGGGCGATGGGCCCAGACCCCGGAGTTCTTAGGATGTAGACCGGCGGGGACCTCTTTGCTGAGCCTAGGTAGGGCTACGACGTGTTGATTTTCCGAGGCCGGGCATTGACCCAGAAAAGTGTGTTCGGCCAGAGTAATCAAGCGTGTTGGAAAACCTGGTGCACCCCTGCAGGGAAGATTATCTATTAATAGCCATGTCCACGGTAACGGACGTTCAGACTTATATCCTGATCTTTTACAACTAGAAATGGATACTTGAGATATGTGGCCCCAGGATTGCTTTCTTGCAGGGACTCGAGAAAGGATCTCTGGGCATTAATGCTATAACATGCTTGTTAATTATAAACTACTATTATTTACTCTTCTACATGCTGCAAGATGCTTGGAGCTACTTGAAGATGCTAGTCTTTGATAGGCTAGGCCTTCCCCTCTATTCTGGCATTCTGCAGTTCAGTCCACAGATACAACCCTTCCATTTGATACCAATGCATACTTAGTATAGATCTGATGCTTGCGAGTACTTTGGATGAGTACTCACGATTGCTTTGCTCCCCCTTTTCCCCCTTCCTTCTTTCTTTCCGGTTGTTGCTACCAGTTGGTGGAGCCCTAGAGCCAGATGCCACCGTCGACGGATGCTACTACGTGGAGACCGCTGACAACCAGGAGTAGATAGGAGGTCCCAGGCAGGAGGCCTTGCCTCTTTGATTGTTGATGTTTGTGCTAGCCTTCTTAAGGCATCCTTGTCTAACTTATGTCTGTACTCAGATTTTGTTGCTTCCGCCGACTCTTGTGTAACGAGCTATGTATTCGAGCCCTCGAGGCCCCTGGCTTGTAATATAAAGCTTGTATTATTTTAATTTGTTTCTAGAGTTGTGTTGTGATATCTTCCCGTGAGTCCCTGATCTTGATCGTACACATTTGCGTGTATGATTGAATCGGGGCCGTCACAGTCTAGCCAGAAGATTTTTTTCAGTAGGCGATTTGGACGAGGTTACCTTGACAACCAAACCAGAATTATGCAGGAAGGTGCTTTTTGCACTGTTAGTGGAGAGATATTGACACACTGCAGCAAGAGGTGACATTCTGCCTGTGGTAGCCTCGTCACCGTCCGGTGGCTGTGGCTGTTCAATTGTTTGTTCCATAGCTTGCTAAAAGTTTGAACTTGCAGATTAGTGTACGAGATAAGTTACTAATGAGACAAAAACAAACAAAGTAGGTTTCACGTTCATACATAACTTATTATGGTGAACTACTGTAATACATTAGCATGTATTGTAGTGCCAACTACATAATAAAATCACTTTCGGAACATATGTCCATGTAGCATGCCTACTGTATTATCTATTTCCTCACATTCATTGACATCTAAGGATAAAGAGACATGGTTTAAAGTAGGATGAACATAGTATGCCATCATTCATATCATGGGCAAACAGATACAAAAAAATAGGCTATTGTAACATTGTGTGCGCACGTGAACATCACAACTAGATTACAGATCAAGACCAAAATAATATCCTTCATCTCTTTTAAACCATGTAAGGTGAAATGATACGTTAAGACAACTGTGTATAAAAGTGAAGAGAGTAACTGACATTGGCTGCAAACCAAGTAGTTAAATGAACATATCACAATACCGATCAGTTCAAAGGCAGGAGGAGTAAGGACTTACAATAGCGGCTTGAACTGGTGTGCTCATGCCCTTCATCTTGCTGGTGTGGCAATCCTTGAAGATTTGCACTGCATTCGGTTCAGGTTCTTTTTGGTCCGCACGGGCTTTCCTCTGTATTTGGAACAAGTCAATATAGATACGATAATATGGCACAGAAAAAGAAGGAACTAGAAGCTATTTACAAGAGCCTCGCAGTGTGCAATACAGTTACGAGATCCTGTTGTCTGTTGGAATTTCACTTTAGAACGGTTGGTCTTGTTCTTCAAACAGTTAGCCTAGAAGAAGATGCACTTGTAAGGCATATACATAAATACAAGTTCAATATGTGGTCTGATCAAATACATATACCCTACCTGATACTTTGGATCAGACCAGTGTTTAAAAAGGGCTGTCCAGTCTTCATCTGTAATATATTCCACTAGAGATGTTTGGGCGATTTCATTGTTAGCCTTGCCTTGAAAGTGAGATTTTCTAAGGTGGGACCGATACTGTCGCAGAGCAGACTGAAAAACATGAGTGCATGCTTGTTTAGTTGCATCATCTTTCGGATCCAACTTGAACCTCATCTGTTGAAAAAAGAATGTGAGTCTTATTAGGAGGAAGCTAGAAAGTATGGGACAAAGCAAGACAATATTACAAATTGCGATGAATAACATTACTTACGGATAAATGGTCAAGGAAGGTGTTAAACTGGGTATTGTCTTTCTCATTCCTGTACTGGATCCATGTTGGGAGGATACGTGCATGACACCTAACGGCTGCCTCTGATACTAACTTGGCTGACTCTCTAGCATCATGTTGCCTTTTTAAACCTGCCTTAAAATGGATCTCCATTCTTCCTCCTTTAGAATTTGTTAATCTGTCAAGCATTATCCCTGATGTCAATTTCCGCTTGCGCCGTGGTGCTAGTTCAACAATGAATATGGAAAGTGTTAGTGCACATCAAACTGTGAGAGTACACATAAAGGAGCATGCAACTGCAACTTGACTCGGTCAGGTACCGTCTTGGTGTTGATGCTCATGAGGTTCATCTGATCTTGCCAAGTCCTGTTGTGTCAGCAGTGCTTCGGAAGTAGTGTTAGGTGTGAAGGCAGCTTAGGAACTAGCCAGTTCCGGAGCAAACGAACGAGTAACTCGTTCAGATGCTGGTACAGTTGAAGCAGATGCTGCAGCTGGTGGAGCAGGTGATACTGTGTTTGTAGATTTAGCCAGTGGACTTGGACCTTCTACTGCACTATAAGTACCAGCAGAATCTCGAGGGAAGATCCTTTTCCGTTTCACCCGACGAGTAACACCATTCCCCACTATATTATTTTCCTTGCTCTTTTTTGACTTTGCCATGTCAAGATGTACCTACAACACAAAAGAATAAAATCGCTCTTCAGAACTCATTGATGCATGATACAGACAAGCAATACTTTGATGTAAGACAACCGTATGAGGATGGAATATGTAAGAAAAATAGGACGACGTGACATATTCACAACTACGATGTGTAAACTAAGCAGAAGGACTTTGAAGAAAATGGAAGTTATGCAAGCTAGACACCATATGAAAGATGCAACCAATATCACTCTGCCAAGTTAAAAGTGTCTTGTCATAAGTGGCATTTTGAAAAATTAGAAGCAGTACAACTTAGAAATCAATGCAAGATGCAACCACTATCAAACTGCCATGTTAAAAGCGTCCAATCATGAGTGACTGATGCGGGATACACAACAGCAGTACTTTGATGTAAGAACATGCTATGATAGATAGATGCAGTGTATTCTAGACACAGAAAGGCATGTCATATGCACGTGTATAACGTATAAACTCAGCAGGTGCAATTTAATCAAAATAGAAGAAATATAGGCTAGACAACATATGCAACATGAAACCAATTATCACACTATCAACTTAGAGCAAGCACCTGCGATGGTGGAGTACGGGAGATGAACTCATCATGTAGACTTGGGACTTCAACTTCATTACCAGTAGCAGTGGCAAATCTAGAGAGTCTCTGTTTGCGTCTGTCCGGAGGACCACCAACATCCCCTAACTTACTCTTTTCCTTCCTATTTTCTGATATTGTCTTATTAAGTCAAAACCACAAGAAGACGAATAAAATTAGCTCTGCATAACTGGTTGATGCATGATACAGACGAACACTACTTTGATGTAAGACAAGCGCATGATAGGAGGATGGAATATATACAAAAAAAGACAGCATTGCATATTCACACGTACGATAGGAGGATGGAATATGTATGAACAATAGTAAGCAGAAGGCATTTTAACAAAATTAGAAGAAATGAAAGCCAGGCACCATATGAACATGCAACCAATATTACTCTATCAGGTAAATAGTGTCTCGTCGTAAGTGCCATTTCAAGAAATTAGAAGCAGTACAAGCTAGAAGACAATGCAAGATGCAACCTACATCACACTCCCAAGTTAAATGTGTGTTATGGGTAAGTGATCATTGCAGGTATAAGTTGTAAGCAACGCAGATGCAATTCAACAAAATCAGAAGCAATACAAACTAGACATCATACGGAACACACAACCACATATAACAGTTCCAAGTTAGAGCAAGCACGTGTGACAGTGGAGTAGGGGAGATGTGCTCATCATCTACACATATGTTCTAGAACAGGAACATGTGTCATATTCACATGCATTATGTGTAAAGTAAGCAGACGCAATTCAACAAAGTTAGAAGCAATACGAGCTAGACATCATACGCAACATGCAACCACATATAATAGTGCCAAGTTAGAGCAAGCACCTGTGATATGGTGGAGTAGGGGAGATGTGCTCATCATCTACACAGCTACGTTGACTGTCTATCCTTGCGTTGTCTTGCGAATCTTGTTGGGAGGATGTCGGAGTAGAATCTGTAGAGACCCTCCGTTTCAGTTGCTCGGAAGGACCACCATCATCCAATGCCTTACCAATTTCCTTCCGCTTTATTGATTTTGCATTGTGAGGTCAAACTAACAAGAAAAAGGAATAAAATTCGCTCTTCAGAACTCATTCATGCATGATACTAACGAACACTACTCTAATGAAAGGCAAAATCATTTTACGAGGATGGAATATGTACGAAAAACTGGACGGCTTGACATATTCACACCTATGATGTGGTAACTAAGCAGAAGGCACTTCAACAAATTAGAAGCACTGCAAGCTAGACACCATATGGAAGGTGCAATCAATATCACTCTGCCAAGTTAAAACTGAATCGTCATAGGTGGCGTTCATCAAACTAGAAGCACTACATGCTAGAAATGATATTCAGGACGCAAACCAATATCACACTGCCAACTTAAAGATGTCCCATCATAAGTGACTATTGCAGGATACACAAGAAGAGTAGTTTCATGTAAGAACATGGTGTGATAGACAGATATAGTTTGTACCAAAAACAGGAAAGTGTGTCATATTCACACGTATCATGTGTAAACTAAGTAGATGTAGTTTACACTAATTACGAGCAATACAAGCTAGTCACCATATGCATCATGCAACCAGATATCACACTCTCAAGTTAGAGCAAGCACCTTGGATGGTGGAGTAGGGGAGCAAAGACTTGGAACTTGTAATGCACTAGCAGTACAAGGAGAATCCGTACAGATGCTCCATTTACGTTGCTGTAGAGGACCACCATCATCGCCTTCCTTACTCTTTTCCTTCCTCTTTTTTGATTTTGCCTTGTCAAGTCAAACCCACAAGAAAAAGGAATAAAATTTTCTCTTCAGAACTCATTGATGCATGATACTGACGAACACTACTTTCATGTAAGGCAGCCGCATGATAGGAGGATGGAATATGTATGAAAAACAGGACGACATGACATATTGACATGTATGATGTATAAAGTGTAAACTAAGCACAAGGTGTTCGAACTAGTTAGAAGCAATGCAACCTAGAAACCATATGAAAGATGAAATCAATATCACTCTGCCAAATTAAAAGGGTGGCCTAACAAATGTATTTGACCAAATTAGAAGCAATACATGGCAACATGCTAGAAATAATATGCCATATGCACCGAATAAAGGTGTCTCATCATAAGTGATTGATGCATGATACAGAAGAGAGGTAGTTTCATGTAAGAACATGGTTAACACATAGATGTATGTGTACCAAAAATAGGAAGGCATGTCTTATTCACAGGTATAATGTGTAAACTAAGCAAATCCAATTTACCCTAATTAGAAGCATTACAAGCTAGACACCGTATGCAACATGAAACCACATATCACACTACGAAGTTAGAGCAAGAACCTGCGATGGTGGTGTAGGGGAAGTGCGGTCTTCAAGTACATAGCTACGTTCAATATCTTCATTTAGGCTTGCTGTTTCTTGAGAATCATGTGGAGAGGATGAAACTGCACTCTTTATAAGAGTAGCACGTCTCATACTAACCCACGGGCGTGACTGTCTCATCATAAGCGATAGATGCAGGATACACAAGAACATTAGTTTGATGTAAGAACATGGTGTGATAGGAAGATGTAGTATGTACCAAAAACATGAAGGCGTGTCATATTCACATGTATAATGTGTAAGCTAAGGATATGCAATTTAACAAATTAGGAGCAATACAAGCTAGGCACCATATGCAAGATGCAACCAGATATCACACTGCCATGTTAGAGCAAGCACATGGGGTTGTGGAGTAGGGGAGATGAGATTTGGAACTTGCACTGCAGTAGGAGTAGCAGGAGAATCTGTAAAGATCATCTGTTTCGGTTGCTCCAGAGGACCGCCATCATTCCGTGCCTTCGTCCTTTTAGATTTTGCCTTGTCAAGTAAATACATAAGAAAAAGGAATGAAATTGACACTTCCAAATTTGTTGATGCATGATACTGACAAACACAACTTTTATGTATGGCAACCACATTGTAGGAGGATGGAATATGTACGAAAAATGCTAAGCAGAAGGCATTTCAACAAATTGGAAGCAATGCAATCTAGACACCATATGAAAGATCTAGCCAAAATCACTCTACGAAGTTAGATGTGTCTCATTATAAGTGGCACTTCAACAAATTAGAGGCAGTACATGTTTGAAATGATATGCAAGATGCAACCAATATTACACTGTCAACTTGAAGGTGTCTCGTCAGAAGTGATTGATGAGTGATACACAAGAAAAATAGTTTGATGTAAGAACATGGTTAATAGAAAGACATAGTATTTACCAAAAATAGGAAGGCATGTCATATTCACAGGTATAATGTGTTAACTAAGCAGATGCAATTTACCCTAATTAGAAGCATTACAAGGTAGACACCATATGCAACATGCAACCACATATCACACTGCCAAGTAAGAGCAAGCACCTGCGATGGTGGTGTGGGGGAATTGCGGTCATTAACTAGAGAGCTACATTGACTATCTTTATTTAGCCTTTCTGTTTCTTGAGAATCATGTGGGGAGGATGACATCGCTCTTTGAACGAGTAGTGTGTTTCACAGTAACCCACTGGGGTCACTGTCTCATTATAAGTGATTGATGAGGGATACAAAAGAGCATTAGTTTGATGTACGAACATGGTTAATAGACATATGTAGTATGTATCAAAAATAGGAAGGCATGTCATTATGAAAGCTATAATGTGTAAAGTAAGCAGATGCAATTTAACCAAATTGGAAGCAATAGAAGCTAGACACCACATGCAACATGCAACCACATTTGACAGCGCGAAGTTAAAGCAAGCACCTGGGATGGTTGTGTGTGGCAATTGAGATCATCAACTGCAGAGCTACGTTTACTGTCTCAATCTGCTGACACTACACCCTTTAGAACGCTGAAACGCTTAGTGCTTATCTTTGAATTACACTGGAGCGAATTTTGTCTTTTCTTTTTTGTATTCATCAACACTGCGTCCGAGTCTGAAATACCCATGCATAATAAAATAATAGTGTGAGTATGGGTGAAGTGTGTGCACAAGCAGTACAGTGTAAAGGTAGCACATAGCAGGTTGGTGAGAAATAAATGACGGGAGACATATGATAGCTCTATAACATGCATGGCACGCGAAATTACTAGATTCTAGGATTTTGAAATATGAGCACAGGGATGGCTGGGAAATGTAGATGCTCCTCCAGCACACCACAAGGTGTCGTCCAATGAAAATAACAGTCGACTGAAAACAAATAGGGGAGTCAATTTTTTCTGCACCGTCCAATGTACAAAGAACGGGCAGATCGCCTTCATCTACCTCCAGCCAGTCAGTGTTACGATCTTCCTCGAAACGCCAGCGACCACCGGCGCCGTCCCGTGCCTCCGCCCTCCCCTCGACCTCACTGCACCGTCGTGCTTGGCACCGCCCCCTGGCCATCCCTTCAAGCCCCCTAACTTCCAAATCGGGCGCAAGCAGCTCCTGAGCCCCACACCCCTATGATAGACACCGATGCGCCGCTTCTGTAGGAGTAATTGGTCACGGGTAGCCTCATCGGCCCCCACGGCACTTCAAGACATCGGGGCCGGCTGTGGCCCTCAAGAATCAAAGACCCAAGCGCCGCTTCCTTGCGGCTGGCTGGTCCAAGCGGCCGGCTGCCAGGAGACGGCAAGGCCCAAAAGACGGCCACGAGACGGGCCGGCTCCTAGCAAGCGGCCCCCAGAGAGGCCGGCTCCTAGCAGGCAGCCCTAGGCGTCCTCAAAGTCTGCACCCACATAAATGCGATGAGACAAGGCGTGGCTACAGTACGCCCTGCCACCCCCAAATCCAGGGCCAAGCGTGGCCATAGTGTGCCATATCAGACGGAGATCTCCTGCCCGGCGCGACACTGTTGCCACGCTGCCTGTGACATCACCCACGAAAGGCTGTCAGTACGGCCTGCAGGCGGCAGGCCCTACCTGTCAGCAAGAAGCCGGAAGGCGGCGAGCCCGGACCAGTCGGCGCAGGGGAAGCCGACACCTAGTAGGCGGCCCTCCCCTCCCCTCAAAGTCTGTGCCTCATTAATCAGAAGAGACGGGGAATGGCTAAAGTGATCGCTCGGTAGGCGGCGGCACTGTAGCCACGCTTTCTCGACAAAGCACACATCATCAGTGGTATTGCCACAGTACTGAGCAGCCGGCAGGGCCCGCCAGTGGCGGGCTCGGCCTCTCGGCTAAGTACGAGACAACCAAGAGGGACCACCAGGCGGCGGGTCCCAGCGGCCGGCAGAGAAGCCAGCGACCTCAGACGCTGACAGCCGGGTCCTACACCTGGCCAGATTACTTATGTACCCCTAGGGGGTAAGCCTATATAACCCCCCCAGGGCACCCATGCAAAGGGTTCAGACTTTAGCCCATCTACACCCACGTATAGAGAGAGGAAGCTAGAGCTAGCCTTGCTCTTCTTCCCCTTCTAGAGAAACTGCTCAAGGAGCAAGCTTGTTGCCACCATTATTGCTTGAGTGATCATGCAGAGACCCCGCAGAGCAGGAGTAGGGGTGTTATCTCCTAGGAGAGCCCCGAACCTGGGTAAGATTCGCCGGCGGGCATGTTTGCGCCTTATCCCGTTTCCAGGCACCGGCGACGTATTATTAGCCCCCTCCATGATAACCATCCTTTGGCATATGTCGCACGACACCCCCGACATTTGGCACCCACCGTGGGGCTAGGTGCACCGTCGTCCGGAGATCTGTTCTGGACGGGAACCTTGTTCCTCCCTAGCGAGCGCAGCCAGCTCGGCACGCCTGATGGCGTTTGCGCTGGCGCGCTGCGTGGCACTAAGCTTGCCTGCGTAGCAGCTGGCCTCGCTGACCTTGTTGGCGAGATCTGCCTCTCCGATGATCCCGCGCCAGGCGCGGGCGCAGCCAGCTCCAAGAGCTGCCTGGTCGATCTCCTTGGTAAGCTCGACATCGCCAACGAGCCGGCCTCCGACTTGGAGTCGATCGGCTCCACCGACCCGATGCTTGTCGACTCCGACACAGCATCCCTTGACGTCTTCCCCACCAACGTGGTGGTCATCAATGACCCACTCCCTCGCGCCAACAGCGGCGGCAGCACCGTCATGGAGGTGCTCGTCATCAGCCACGACGGCGCCTCTGGTGGGGGTGCCCAAGACCCACTCCAGGCGGCACTGTGAGATCTTTCTGCACCCATTGCAGAAGATGCCGACGCCGAGATGCTAGAAGCCTGCCGCGTCTCGCTCATCGAAAGCACCAAGAAGTTGGCCACCATGATACGCCTCTCAGAGGCCTACCAGCGCGAGATCGACCGCGCTGTTGGCGGCACGCCGGCTGCTGGCGGGCCAAGCCGCACTGGCACGGTCTGGCAGCGCGGCGCTGCGATCGCTAGCATGTTCGGGGCAGACCGCCCTGTCTATACCACGCCCATGGAGAACATACAAGCTGCCTAGGCAGCAGCAGACGAGCTGGACCACCTCAAGGGCGACGAGCGTCGCTACATGATGGAGCGCGTTCAGCAACTCATTGACGTGGCTGCAGCGCAGCAAGAAGCCGGCTGCTGCGCAGAAGAGCCCGGCCAGTGGGTTGAGAACCCGCCCCCTTGCCGAGAGCAAGGTGTGACCTCCCAGATGCCGACAGGCGGCGTCTGTGACAAGCGTAACAAGGAACCGGGTGCAAGCCGCAGCCGCACACGCCTCACCATCGAGCGCGACCAAGATGGCCGTCCTCGAGCCGTGGAACGACGGGACGATTGTCCGCCTCCTCCTCCTTCTCGAAGGGAGAGGCGTGCTTCCCCACCGCCTGTTGACCGCCCGACTCTCGCGACCGGCTGGGCCGCCGAGAGGGAATTGGATAAAATGATGCCCTCCATCGGATCGACCGTCTCAGTCGATCTCTGGTGCTAGAAGAAGAAGACGCGTTGGGCCCGCCTTGTTTCAGCCCCCGCATCCGCGACGAGCTCTTTCCCAAAGGGTTTGCACTTCCACGAGACACGCCCAAGTACAATGGCTCCGTGAAGCCGGAGGATTGGTTGGTCGACTACTCTACTGTCGTCAGCATAGCCAACAGCAACAAGCGCGTTGCCGTGAAATACGTTCCGCTCATGCTCCAGGGCACGACCCGGACATGGCTGAACAACCTGAAGCCTCGCAGCATCAACAGCTGGGTAGATTTCACCGATGTCTTCATTCGCAACTTCACCAGCACCTACAAGCGACCGCCCAAGCCCCGCCATCTCTCGCTGTCCATTCAAGGCCCTAATGAGTCCACCCGCGACTACCTAACGCGGTGGGCTGAACTGCGCAACTCCCGCGAAGGGGTGCATGAGGTGCAAGCCATAGAATACTTCACTGCCGGGTGCCCAGAGAGCAACTTACACTACAAAAAAAAGACACATCCGTGACATTTTGGGTCGAACGAATTTTTTTTCTGTCATACATATGACACTTCTATGACGATAATTGTGACAAAACCCGGTATCATCATAGATGTGGTGGGCTCCTACTTCTATGACAAAAAATCATGATAGAAAATGGGCTTTTCGTCCCGGGCGGGCCGGAGACGCAGCTGCATGACATTCTTTGGGCCGTCCATTACGGAAAAAACCGTGGTAGAAGCGAGGGCAAGGAAAATTTTGGGGAATTCCCGATTACGGTGGGAGGTCGGGGGCCGAGCGATGCGCGTTTCTCTCGTACACGTACGCGCGTGTGTGCGAGGCGTTGGCTCTAACTGAACCCGAGCGAGGCGTTGGGCTCTAATTGAACCCGAGCGATTGCACTGCAGGCTACGCGTTACTGAACCCGAGCGATCGATCGATGACTGTTAACTGAACCCGATCGAGCGATTCCTTCGCTACTGCTGCTAACTGAAGCCGATCGATTGGATGAACAGTGAGCGTTGCGGGGGGGAGGGGGGGTTGGATGAACAGTGAGCGGTGGCGTTGCCTCTGGATGAACAGGACCCCGTGGTGTGGAGGGCTGGATGAACAGTAGACGGTGGAGGGGTGCCCGTGGAGGGGTGGTTGAACAGGACCCCATGGTGTGGAGGGCTGGATGAACAGTAGATGGTGGAGGGGTGCCCATGGAGGGGTGGTTGAACAGGACCCCGTGGTGTGGAGGGCTGGATGAACAGTAGACGGTGGAGGGGTGCCCATGGAGGGGTGGTTGAACAGTAGCCGGTGGAGTAGCGCGCGGTGGAGGCTGGATGAACGGGAGCCCGTGGAGGCTGGAGGAGGTCGACGGTAGCCCGTGGAGGCTGGAGGAGGTCGACGGTGGAGATGAACAGTATCCTGTGGAGTCCCGTTTTGCGGTACGCCACACCCCTCCCGATGAACAGGACCCCCGTTTCGATCGTAGGAGGTCCGTTTCATCCATCGCCTGTTCCGTCCAAGCCCTCCCGATGAACACGACCACGCATTCCGTTCCGAACCAGCTGGTTGGCTCCCACGCGTTCCGTTGCCTCCCGATGAACACGACGCATTCCGTTGCGTCCCCATGAACACGACGCATTCCGTTGCCTCCCCATGAACACGACGACGACGTTGTTCTCCGTTCCGACCCAGCCATGTACACGAGCCCTGGCCGTACGTATGCGCGAGTAGGCGTTCGAGACCCCACCCGTATCTACACATATGTGGCCGTATTTTCTTTCTTGCACCCTGGCCGCTTTACGTACGTGTACATGCTACGTGCGCGCCTCTACTACGACACGTACGCGCCTCTACTACGACACGTGCGCGGCTCTACATCCGCCAGTATATATGTAGGTACAAGTTCGCGACCAGAATGACAACGCTACGTACGCTTCGACCAGGTGGGTCCTGACTGTCAGGCACTTCCTTGCCTGCGAAGATGTAGCTGGTGGGTCCCAGCAGTCAGGGGGGCGAATCGTTTTTTTTGCCCGGACGCACTTCCTTGCGTGCGAAGATGTAGCTGGTGGGTCCCAGCAGTCAGGGGCAAACGTTTTTTTTGCGAAATACGGTGGCCCGTCCGGTGGGTCCCCGCTATCAGGTGGAGGAACAATTATTTTGCACGTAATAAGGAGGCACTTCCTTGCTGCGGCTGTGGACCCAGCTGTCAGCCTCTCCATGTACAGTCCACGTCTGATGGAAGCCGTTCCTTGACCACGTTGACAACGCCGCGCCGAGAGCACCAGGGCGGTGGATGACGGCGAGGCCTAGGAAGGGGACGACGCGGAGCCGGGGAAGACGCGGCAGTGGATGCCCACGCGTAGAGGAGTACGAGGGTTCAGTGGTTCGCTGCGGTGTGAGGCTGCCGTCGCCGCAGAATAACAGGGGGTGTGGGTGAGTAGAGGGATGGCCTGGCCAACGGTGGGAGTAGTAGGGGGCGGTGAGGCCTCCGCCGCATCGCAGCCGGCCACGGGAGGCAGGAGCACGAGGCACGACCAGCGCTGGTTTGGGCGGCTGGAGCAAGAAGACCAGAGGTTGAAGAAGCACTACGGCCGTTGGATGGACATCGTACGGTCACCGGAGCTAGAATCGTGCATATTGACTAAGTTGACAAAGCCCTCCATCCCCGTCAACTTAGTAGGCCCACAAGTCAGCCTGCCACTATACTCGGTCCTAGCAAATAGGGGGAGTATTCATTTTTTTTGCGCGTAATAAGGAGGCACTTCCTTGCGTGCGAAGATATAGCTGGTGGGTCCGAGCTGTCAGTGGCGGTAACATTTTTCCGCGAAATACAGAGGCCCTTTCGGTGGGTCCCTGATGTCAGGTGGAGGAATCATTATTTTGCGTGTAATAAGGAGGCGTTTCCTTGCGTGCGGCCGTGGACCCAGCTGTCGGCCTCTCCACGTACAGTCCACTTCAGATGCATGTCGGTCGTTGACCATGTTGACCAGGCTGCGCTGAGAGCACCAGGGCTGTGGACGACAGCGAGGCCTAGGAAGGGAACGACACGGAGGCAGGGAAGACTCGGCAGTTGTTTCCCATGCGGAGGGGAGTACGACTGTACGAGGGTTTACTGGTTCGTCTGCCGTCGCTGGAGAATAACAGCAGGTGTGGGTGAGTAGAGGGATGGCTAGGCCAGCGATGGGAGTACGATGGGGCGGTGAGGCCTGCGGGGCCGCAGGGAGGAGGGAGCAGGCAGTCCCGCCGGCGCTTGTTTGAGCGGCTGGAGAAGGAAGAGCAGAGATTGAATAAGCACGACGGCCGTTGGATGGACATCCAACAGTCAGTGCTGGTGCGTCAACCTTTTTTTAGGAAAGCCTCAAATCTGTGGAAAACAGCATACAACCCATCTGCCATTATTTCTAATAATTTACAGCCCATTTGCTAATTATTAAGGTTTTTTTGGAGCCCATATTCTTTTTGTTAGCATTACAGCCCATATTGTGGCCACGGTTAAAAAATTATACAAAATTTTGCATATTTCGATGCGGTCCGAACTGTTTTTAATCCCGAAATTTCGACTCACATTCAAACTGATTTTAAAAATAAATGTATATCAATATAAAATCCAACAAATTCTCCACGCATAAAAATTAATGTAATTTAAAATCTTGAAATGAAAAAAAAAGATATTTGAAACTAATTGCCTGTTTGATGTGTTTTAAAAATGTACAGCCCATTTCTCATTACTGATGGGCCATTTTCTCGGCCAGCCGAATGAAAGCTCTCCTCGTCTTGAAAGATTTGCAGCCCAACAGGCCTGACAAAGCGACTTACTTGGCAAATCACAAAAAAACTGGGCTGTGGCCATGGACCCAGCTGTCAGCCTCTCCACGTATAGTACTCTTCCGATGGAATGTCGTTGACCACGTTGACCACGCCGCACCGAGAGCACCAAGGCGGTGGACGACGGCGAGGCCTAGGAAGGGGACGACGCGGAGCCGGGGAAGACGCGGCAGTGGATGCCCACGCGGAGAGGAGTATGAGGGTTCACTGGTTCGGCTGCGGTGTGAGGCTGCCGTCGCCGCAGGGCCTGGATAGCGGTGGGAGTAGTAGGGGGCGATGAGGCCTCCACGGCAGCACAGCCGGCTACTGGAGGCAGGAGCAGGCGGTCTCCCCGGCGCTGGTTTGGGCGGCTGGTGCAAGAAGAGCAGCGATTGAAGAAGCAGCAGGACCATTCGATTCAAATCCAACGGTTACTGCTGCTAGAATCGTTTGTTGACTAAGTTGACAAGCCCTGCGTACGCGCCAACTTAGTAGGCCCACAGATCAGCCTCCCAACCGGTGTGCCCCAGATGTCAGTGGGAGGAATCATTTTTTTCGCGTAATAAGGAGGCAGTTGATTGCGTGCGGCTAGGCCAGCGGAGGGAGTAGGGTGGGCCGGGGAAGCCTGCGCGGCATCACAGCGGGCCACAAGAGGAGGGAGCAGGCAGTCCCGCTGGCGCTAGTTTAGGCGGCTGGAGCAGGAAGATCAGAGATTGAAGAAGCACGTCGGCCGTTGGATGGACATCCAACAGTCACTGCTGCTAGAATCGTGTGTTCACTGACAAAGCCTTGCGTAAACAAGTCAGCCTCGAAATCTGTGGCGTGTACAACCCGTTTGCTATTGTTTTTATAATTTTTACTCATTTTCTAATTCATATGGAATTTATTGCAGCCCATTTTCCATTTTTAGAATTGCTGGCCATTTTTTGGTGAGTACCAGGGTCAAAAAATTAACTAAATATGTGGGAAATTTTGAAAATTCACAAATTTTTGCTGGGGAACGAAATATTCTTAATCCAAAAATTAATAGCCATACTAAAACAAATTTAAAAATAAATTAGTACTATGTCATGTTAAATCCAATGAAATACATATAAGATATCACTGAAGAACAAAAACAAAAAAAACTTATATCCCATTTGCTATAATTTTTTTAGAATTTTCAACCCCTTTTGATATTACTTTTAACAGACATTGACCATACTCTTAAGCCAGGCCGGAATGCATCCCTCCTCATCTTGAAAGATTTGCAGCCCAGTAATTCGGAGAAAACAAATAGGCCTAGCTTGGGTATTCTTCAAAAAGAAATACTGGGCTACCTATTTTCCCAAAGAACTGGTGCATGAGCATTTAGCTTTATTTATTTATTTATTTACTTGTTTATGTTTAGGGGACCATGAGCATGTACCTGGGCCGGATTCATGTCAGAGCCTCCCTTCCAGTTAATTATGGGCTTCTCTATTGGGCCTTCATCAGTGGGCTGCATGTTATCAACAAGTGGAAAATGTGCTCCGTACGAAAAATAGTATGGGCTACGTATGGTACGGGGCACTAAAGGATCGAACCGTGCAACGACTTCCAAAACATTGTGTTTGTCGTTCTAACAACACATTTATTCAACCAACAGACGAAATATACTACTGATTGTACATTGAAAACAGCAGTAGCAACAACCAGGGCTGGGGGTGCAACAGAAGCAGTAAGCAGGCCAGAAGAGTGAAGACGCATCTCTCTCTTCCAAACCAAACATCAGCCATCATTACAAAAGGGCTACCCAAAAAGAACAAGTGTATGAAACAACTAAATAAAGATCCTACTACACCAAGTGTACGCATCTAACTAACTGGCTCAGTTAGACGTTACTATTTATTAAGCTGTGGAGATTGGCTGACGGCTTGAACCAGATGGGTGCCTGACGGGGGAAACTCCAGCCAGCAGGTCGAAGTCTGATACTTGCGACCCTCTCTCCTACTTTGGGCTGCAGAGCGTGGCGGCACATATCACGGTATGGTGCATGCAGAGACGCATGGTACGCTGTGTACACACAATTTTTCCTGATGAATGAAACCGCGCTACCATCATGATCCTTTCCATCGGTTATCTCCAGGTGTCACGGGAGGGAGAGGGAGGCGCCAGAAGCTTAGGTGCGGCTTCCCTCCCTCCCCCCTCTTTATATAGGGGTCTAGGGGGGGCGTTGGCCCCCAGAGATCCCATTTCAAGGGGGGGGCGGCGGCCAAGGAGGGGGGGACTTGCCCCCCAAGCCAAGTGGGGCCCCCCACCCCTAGGGTTTCCAACCGTAGGCGCAGGGGAGGCCCAAGGGGGGCGCACCATCCCACCAGGGGCTGGTTCCCTTCCCCACTTCAGCCCATGGGTCCCTCCAGGATAGGTGGCCCCACCTGGTGGACCCCCGGGACCCTTCCGGTGGTCCCGGTACAATACCGGTGACCCCCGAAACTTTCCCGGTGGCCGAAACTGGACTTCCTATATATAATTCTTCACCTCCGGACCATTCCGGAACTCCTCGTGATGTCCGGGATCTCATCTGGGACCCCGAACAACTTTCGGGTTACTGCATACTAGTATCTCTACAACCCTAGCGTCACCGAACCTTAAGTGTGTAGACCCTACGTGTTCGGGAGACATGCAGACATGACCGAGACGACTCTCCGGTCAATAACCAACAGCGGGATCTGGATACCCATGTTGGCTCCCACATGTTCCATGATGATTTCATCGGATGAATCACGATGTCGAGGATTCAATCAATCCCGTATACAATTCCCTTTGTCAATCGGTACGTTACTTGCCCGAGATTCGATCGTCGGTATCCCAATACCTTGTTCAATCTCGTTACCGGCAAGTCACTTTACTCGTACCGTAATGCATGATCCCATGACCAAACACTTGGTCATATTGAGCTCATTATGATGATGCATTACCGAGTGGGCCCAGAGATACCTCTCCGTCATACGGAGTGACAAATCCCAGTCTCGATTCGTGCCAACCCAACGGACACTTTCGGAGATACCCATAGTGCACCTTTATAGCCACCCAGTTACGTTGTGAGGTTTGGCACACCCAAAGCACTCCTATGGTATCCGGGAGTTGCACAATCTCATGGTCTAAGGAAATGATACTTGACATTTGGAAAAGCTCTAGCAAACGAACTACATGATCTTGTGCTATGCTTAGGATTGGGTCTTGTCCATCACATCATTCTCCTAATGATGTGATCCCGTTATCAATGACATCCAAAGTCCATAGTCAGGAAACCATGACTATCTGTTGATCAACGAGCTAGGCCACTAGAGGCTCACTAGGGACATGTTGTGGTCTATGTATTCACACATGTATTACGATTTCCGGATAAGACAATTATAGCATGAACAATAGATAATTATCATGAACAAGGAAATATAATAATAACCATTTTTTTATTGCCTCTAGGTGATATTTCCAACAGTCTCCCACTTGTACTAGAGTCAATAATATAGTTACATTGTGATGAATCGAACACCCATAGAGTTCTGGTGTTGATCATGTTTTGCTCTAGGGAGAGGTTTAGTCAACGGATCTGCTACATTCAGGTCCGTATGTACTTTACAAATATCTATGTCTCCATTTTGAACACTTTCACGAATGGAGTTGAAGCGACGCTTGATATGCCTGGTCTTCCTGTGAAACCTGGGCTCCTTGGCAAGGGCAATAGCTCCAGTGTTGTCACAGAAGAGAGTCATCGGGCCCGACGCATTGGGAATAACTCCTAGGTCGGTAATGAACTCCTTCACCCAGATTGCTTCTTGTGCTGCCTCTGAGGCCTCCATGTATTCCGCTTCACATGTAGATCCCGCCACAACGCTTTGCTTGCAACTACACCAGCTTACTGCCCCACCATTCAAAATATACACGTATCCGGTTTGTGACTTAGAGTCATCCAGATCTGTGTCGAAGCTAGCATCGACGTAACCCTTTACGACGAGCTCTTCGTCACCTCCATAAACGAGAAACATATCCTTAGTCCTCTTCAGGTACTTCAGGATATTCTTGACCACTGTCCACTGTTCCATGCCGGGATTACTTTGGTACCTTCCTACCAAACTTACGACAAGGTTTACATCAGGTCTGGTACACAGCATGGCATACATAATAGACCCCATGGCCGAGGCATAGGGGACGACACTCATCTTTTCTCTATCTTCTGCCGTGGTCGGGAATTGAGCCGTGCTCAATTGCACACCTTGCAATACAGGCAAGAACCCCTTCTTGGACTGATCCATATTGAACTTCTTCAATATCTTGTCAAGGTACTTACTTTGTGAAAGACCAATGAGGCGTCTTGATCTATCTCTATAGATCTTGATGCCTAATATATAAGCAGCTTCTCCAAGGTCCTTCATTGAAAAACACTTGTTCAAGTAGGCCTTTATGCTTCCCAAGAATTCTATATCATTTCCCATCAACAATATGTCATCCACATATAATATGAGAAATGCCACAGAGCTCCCACTCACTTTCTTGTAAACACAGGCTTCTCCATAAGTCTGTGTAAACCCAAACGCTTTGATCATCTCATCAAATCGAATGTTCCAACTCCGAGATGCTTGCACCAGCCCATAGATGGAGCACTGGAGCTTGCATACCTGGTTAGCATTCTTAGGATTGACAAAACCTTCTGGCTGCATCATATACAATTCTTCCTTAAGAAAGCCGTTAAGGAATGCCGTTTTGACGTCCATCTGCCATATCTCGTAATCATAGTATGCGTCAATTGCTAACATGATTCGGACGGACTTCAGCTTTGCTACGGGTGAGAAAGTCTCATCGTAGTCAAGCCCTTGAACTTGTCGATAACCCTTAGCGACAAGTCGAGCCTTATAGATGGTCACATTACCATCCGCGTCCGTCTTCTTCTTAAAGATCCATTTGTTTTCTATCGCTCGCCGATCATCGGGCAAGTCTGTCAAAGTCCACACTTTGTTTTCATACATGGATCCTATCTCGGATTGCATGGCTTCAAGCCATTTTTGGAATCTGGGCCCGCCATTGCTTCTTCATAGTTCGAAGGTTCACCGTTGTCTAACAACATGATTTCCAGGACAGGGTTGCCATACCACTCTGGTGTGGAACGTGTCCTCGTGGACCTATGAAGTCCAGTAGTAACTTGATCCGAAGTACCTTGATCATCATCATTAGCTTCCTCTCTAGTCAGTGCAGGCACCACAGGAACATCTTCCTGAGCTGCGCTACTTTCCGGTTCAAGAGGTAGTACTTCATCAAGTTCCACTTTCTTCCCACTTACTTCTTTCGAGAGAAACTCTTTCTCCAGAAAGGACCCGTTGTTGGCAACAAAGATCTTGCCTTCGGATCTGAGGTAGAAGGTATACCCAATGGTTTCCGTAGGGTATCCTATGAAGACGCATTTTTCCGACTTGGGTTCGAGCTTTTCAGGTTGAAGTTTCTTGACATAAGCATCGCATCCCCAAGCTTTTAGAAACGACAGCTTAGGTTTCTTCCCAAAACATAATTCGTACGGTGTCGTCTCAACGGATTTCGACGGAGCCCTATTTAAAGTGAATGCGGCAGTCTCTAAAGCATAGCCCCAAAATGAGAGCGGTAGATCGGTAAGAGACATCATAGATCGCACCATATCCAATAGAGTGCGATCACGATGTTCGGACACACCATTTCGCTGAAGTGTTCCAGGCGGCGTGAGTTGTGAAACTATTCCACATTTCCTTAAGTGTGTGCCAAATTCGGGACTCAAATATCCCCCCCCCCACGATCTGATCGTAAGAATTTTATTTTCCTGTCACGTTGATTCTCAACCTCACTCTGAAATTCTTTGAACTTTTCAAAGGTCTCAGACTTGTGTTTCATTAGGTAGACATACCCATATCTACTCAAGTCATCAGTGAGAGTGAGAACATAACGATAGCCTCCGCGAGCCTCAACACTCATTGGACCGCACACATCAGTATGTATGATTTCTAATAAGTTGGTTGCTCGCTCCATTGTTCCGGAGAACGGAGTGTTGGTCATTTTGCCCATGAGGCATGGTTCGCATGTGTCAAATGATTCATAATCGAGAGACTCTAAAAGTCCATCATCATGGAGCTTCTTCATGCGCTTGACACCAATGTGACCAAGGCGGCAGTGCCACAAGTATATGGGACTATCGTTATCAACTTTACATCTTTTGGTATTCACACTATGAATATGTGTAACATCACGTTCGAGATTCATTAAGAATAAACCATTGACCAGCGGGGCATGACCATAAAACATATCTCTCATATAAATAGAACAACCATTAGTCTCGGATTTAAATGACTAGCCATCTCACATTAAACGAGATCCACATACAATGTTCATGCTCAAAGCTGGCACGAAATAACAATTATTGAGGTTTAAAACTAATCCCGTAGGTAAATGTAGAGGTAGCGTGCCGACGGCGATCACATCGACCTTGGAACCATTCCCGACGCGCATCGTCAACTCGTCCTTTGCCAGTCTCCGTT
Source organism: Triticum aestivum (assembly GCF_018294505.1). NCBI lineage: Eukaryota > Viridiplantae > Streptophyta > Magnoliopsida > Poales > Poaceae > Triticum > Triticum aestivum. The sequence goes on from NC_057814.1 coordinate 520,231,651, forward strand.
TATTCCGCAGCTCCTGCTTTGAGTTACAAATATGAGCAACCGCACCGGTATCAAATACCCATGAGCTACTACGAGTGCTGGTAAGGTACACATCAATAACATGTATATCACATATACCTTTGGTGTTGCCGGCCTTCTTGTCCGCTATGTACTTGGGGCAGTTCCGCTTCCAGTGACCACTTCCCTTGCAATAAAAGCACTCAGTCTCAGGCTTGGGTCCATTCTTTGGCTTCTTCCCGGCAACTGGCTTACCGGGCGCGGCAACTCCCTTGCCGTCCTTCTTGAAGTTCTTCTTACCCTTGCCTTTCTTGAACTTAGTGGTTTTATTCACCATCAACACTTGATGTTCCTTTTTGATCTCCACCTCCGCTGATTTCAACATTGAATATACCTCAGGAATGGTCTTTTCCATCCCCTGCATATTGAAGTTCATCACAAAGCTCTTGTAGCTCGGTGGAAGCGATTGAAGGATTATGTCAATGACCGCGTCATCCGGGAGATTAACTCCCAGCTCAGTCAAGCGGTTGTGTAACCCAGACATTTTGAGTATGTGCTCACTGACAGAACTATTTTCCTCCATCTTACAACTGAAGAACTTGTCGGAGACTTCATATCTCTCGACCCGGGCATGAGCTTGGAAAACCATTTTCAGCTCTTCGAACATCTCATATGCTCCGTGTTGCTCAAAACGCTTTTGGAGCCCCGGTTCTAAGCTATAAAGCATGCCGCACTGAACGAGGGAGTAATCATCAGCACGCTGCTGCCAAGCGTTCATAACGTCTTGGTTCTCTGGGATGGGTGCGTCACCTAGCGGTGCTTCTAGGACATAATCTTTCTTGGCAGCTATGAGGATGATCCTCAGGTTCCGGACCCAGTCCGTATAGTTGCTGCCATCATCTTTCAGCTTGGTTTTCTCTAAGAACGCGTTGAAGTTGAGGGCAACATTAGCGTGGGCCATATGATCTACAAGACATATTGTAAATATTTTAGACTAAGTTCATGATAATTAAGTTCATCTAATCAAATTATTCAATGAACTCCCACTCAGATAGACATCCCTCTGGTCATCTAAGTGAAACATGATCCGAGTCAACTAGGCCGTGTCCGATCATCACGTGAGACGGACTAGTCAACATCGGTGAACACCTTCATGTTGATCGTATCTTCTATACGACTCATGCTCGACCTTTCGGTCTTCCGTGTTCCGAGGCCATGTCTGTACATGCTAGGCTTGTCAAGTCAACCTAAGTGTATTGCATGTGTAAATCTGGCTTACACCCGTTGTATTCGAACGTTAGAATCTATCACACCTGATCATCACGTGGTGCTTCGAAACAACGAACCTTCGCAACGGTGCACAGTTAGGGGGAACACTTTCTTGAAATTATTGCGAGGGATCATCTTATTTAAGCTACCGTCGTTCTAAGCAAATAAGATGTAAAACATGATAAACATCACATGCAATCAAATAGTGACATGATATGGCCAATATCATTTTGCTCCTTTGATCTCCATCTTCGGGGCGCCATGATCATCTTCATCACCGGCATGACACCATGATCTCCATCATCATGATCTCCATCATCGTGTCTTCATGAAGTTGTCACGCCAACGATTACTTCTACTTCTATGGCTAGCGTGTTTAGCAATAAAGTAAAGTAATTTACATGGCGTTATCCAATGACACGCAGGTCATACAAAAAATAAAGACAACTCCTATGGCTCCTGCCGGTTGTCATACTCATCGACATGCAAGTCGTGATTCCTATTACAAGAACATGATCAATCTCATACATCATTCATCACATCCTTTTGGCCATATCACATCACACGGCATATGCTGCAAAAACAAGTTAGACGTCCTCTAATTGTTGTTGCAAGTTTTTTACATGGCTGCTATAGCTTTCTTAGCAAGAACGTTTCTTACCTACGCCAAAACCACAATGTGATATGCCAATTTCTATTTACATTTCATAAGGACACTTTTCATCGAATCCGATTCGACTAAAGTGGGAGAGACAGACACCCGCTAGCCACCTTATGCAACTAGTGCATGTCAGTCGGTGGAACCTGTCTCACGTAAGCGTACGTGTAAGGTCGGTCTGGGCCGCTTCATCCCACGATGCCACCGAAACAAGATAAGACTAGTAGTGGCAAGAAAATTGACAACATCTACGCCCACAACAAGTTTGTGTTCTACTCGTGCATAGAAACTACACATAGACCTAGCTCATGATGCCACTGTTGGGGATCGTTGCAGAAATTAAATTTTTTTTTACGCATCACCAAGAACAATATATGGAGTCTTCTAGCAACGAGAGGGAATAGAGTGCATCTACATACCCTTTGTACATCGCGAGCGGAAGCGTTCAAGTGAACGGGGTTGATGGAGTCGTACTCGTCGTGATCCAAATCACCGATGACCGAGCGCCGAACGGACGGCACCTCCGCGTTCAACACACGTACGGTTGGGGAAGACGTCTCCTCCTTCTTGATCCAACAAGGGGGAGGGAGAGGGTGATGGAGATCCAACAGCACGACGGCGTGGTGGTGGAAGCAGCGGGGATCTCGGCAGGGCTTCGCCAAGCTCAGCGAGAGGGAGAGGTGTCACGGGAGGGAGAGGGAGGCGCCAGAAGCTTAGGTGCGGCTGCCCTCCCTCCCCCCTCTTTATATAGGGGTCTAGGGGGGGGCTCCGGCCCCCAGAGATCGCATCTCAAGGGGGTCGGCGGCCAAGGGGGGGGACTTGCCCCCCAAGCCAGGTGGGGCGCCCCCCCACCCCTAGGGTTTCCAACCCTAGGCGCAGGGGAGGCCCAAGGGGGGTGCACCAGCCCACCAGGGGCTGGTTCCCTTCCCCACTTCAGCCCATGGGGCCCTTCGGGATAGGTGGCCCCACCCGGTGGACCCCCGGGACCCTTCCGGTGGTCCCGGTACAATACCGGTGACCCCCGAAACTTTCCCGGTGGCCGAAACTGGACTTCCTATATATAATTCTTCACCTCCGGACCATTCCGGAACTCCTCGTGACGTCCGGGATCTCATCCAGGACTCCGAACAACTTTCGGGTTACCGCATACTAGTATCTCTACAACCCTAGCGTCACCGAACCTTAAGTGTGTAGACCCTACGGGTTCGTGAGGCATGCAGGCATGACCGAGATGACTCTCCGGTCAATAACCAACAGCGGGATCTGGATACCCATGTTGGCTCCCACATGTTCCACGATGATCTCATCGGATGAACCACGATGTCGAGGATTCAATCAATCCCGTATACAATTCCCTTTGTCAATCGGTACGTTACTTACCCGAGATTCGATCGTCGGTATCCCAATACCTTGGTCAATCTCGTTACTGGCAAGTCACTTTACTCGTACCGTAATGCATGATCCCATGACCAAACACTTGGTCATATTGAGCTCATTATGATGATGCATTACCGAGTGGGCCCAGAGATACCTCTCCGTCATACGGAGTGACAAATCCCAGTCTCGATTCGTGCCAACCCAACAGACACTTTCGGAGATACCCGTAGTGCACCTTTATAGCCACCCAGTTACGTTGTGACGTTTGGCACACCCAAAGCACTCCTATGGTATCCGGGAGTTGCACAATCTCATGGTCTAAGGAAATGATACTTGACAATTATCATGAACAAGGAAATATAATAATAACCATTTTATTATTGCCTCTGGGGCATATTTCCAACATAGAGAAGCTGTGATCCTGCTCAAAGACCTTGCAGTGATTGTGATTGTATTCCGCGAAACAACACGTCCGGTACGTGCGAACGATCATCAATCTTTCGCCGTCGTCTGATCGAGCCAGGAACCACCTGCAACTGCCATGCCGCTTTTCTTTGAAAGGTTCTGGGATTAGGAAGGGTAGGGACACCAGGCGGCCTACAACATCATATCAAGTTGGAGTCAAATAAAAAAGGGCTCTTGATTTAGTCAATCTTAAGAACAGCATGTTATGAGCATGAATATTTTTTCAGCAAATGTTGACAGTAATATAAGCAAGCCATCATGATATCATAGGAAAGTAACATACTGCTATAACAGCCGTTTGTAGCGATGACTGGAGTAGGCCAGCAATATGTCCAGCCATAGAAGGAGTCGATAGCGTAAATGAAGCCCTTGTGTTCAATGGCATCAGAGAACCTTGGAGGATGTATGATCCTGCGATGGATGTGCAGATTTATCCACTTACCGTAGTGACCTGTCAGATAGGCAAGACCGCGGTTGAAGAACACAATTAGCCTGAAGTCTTTATAATTCGCACTTGGCAGATTACAACCTTGAGCAAATCAAACTTGGTATCATGTTGGCTACTGTAAGATTCCGAGTATTCTGGGCCGCGGTGCCAAAGCAGTGCAGTGTTAATCGAAGGAATGGGGATCAATCGCCGGGTGTAGACCTCCACGAGCATCCAGATGCCGCGACCGTCGACGAGCACCATCCAAGACGTGTTCATGCCGACCCAGTACATACCGTTAATGTAGTTGAGGCTGACGGGGATCGGATCGCAGTCAAGGGGGTTGATGCTCGCCACCCTACGATCGTTATGTTGCGTGACACACTGTTTCTGAAGATCAGGCGGCATCAGCAAGCAAGGAGCTGGCTCAAAAAGCTCCGGCCTGAGGGCTTTGAGTAAACGATACAGCCCCGACGAGCACGCGGCGAGCGGCATGGTACTGAAATTGTCCACACGCGAAACAATGAGCTTGATTACCTCTGTGGGGAGCGAATTCCAGCCACTCTTTCAGCAGACGCTGCTCGGTTCTGCCATTGTTAGTGCTTGGGTTTCGGACGAGGGGGGGGGAGGCGCCTTAGCGGGGATGGAAGATTGGACGAAATTATGTGCGGACAAAGATGGAGAAGCGAATATGTGCTGTGGGAAGTGGACAGGTGATGATGACTGCAGCACGCCGCTTGACTTACGAGACACATACCAGCAGCGTAGGGTCATGTCGATGCCAGACAACTTGCTTGAGTGATCACAGTACTAGTACTCCCTACAGTGTTATGCCCTAACTTGCTTGAGTAGAGTAGTAGAGTAGGACTCTGCTCTACTACTAGCATCGGAGGAGTAATATATTCTAATCTAAAATAGTTACAAACTTCAATGCCCGAGCATGGAACGACTACAAACCGTGCTCAAAGACCGTGTCTACGTGGTGTTTGGACATGGGCGACAACCTCAACGCCAACGGTGCTTCTCCCGTTGCACCGTATGTGTTTCTGTCCTTCCTGTTCAAAATCGTGGTAGAATTCATGTTTCTACTCTGTATCCTACTACTATGCTAGTCCACATGATTAGTTTCATCTCTGTTATAGCCGTCATGATTTATTTTGTGCTTATTTGGATTAAATCTCGTAGTAACTTGCTCATATATTCAACTGGCGCAACATCCCCTACAGCCACTCCTGTTTCATGGACGACCTGGTCGATGCCTCCAAGGAGCCCTTCGTCCACTGCTATGAGTGCCCGGTGCCATTTTGTAGCTCGCCGGCGGACATGGTGCATCACCTCACGGATGCGTGCAGCGGTCACTACTGGCCCTTGGAGGAGAACATCAAGTATGAGACGTGCTACCCGTTCACCATGCCGGAGTCACTGGAGGATCACCGCCGCCTGCTAGTCTCGGAGGAGGACGGCAGCGTCTTCCTCTTGATCGTGGGTAGGAGTAATCCCATGTGTAAAAACTAATGATATCTTGAGAATTTTATCGGAAAATAGTATGTCGACCATTTCATCGGAAAATGATATGTCGAGAAAGATGATAGAGGTGAGGAGGAGTGGGGCGTGGTGGTGACTGGTGGTCGGACTGGGCGGAGGCATGGGGATGGACGGCGCCGACAGCGGCCACCATGCAAGATTGTTCCAGAGACTTCCTTTTGTAATTGATCAGCAATGAGGTTGTGGGAGATAAGGATGAATGAGGCAAGGCCTTATCTGTAAATGTGGAGAGAGGAGCGGGTATCTTTTGTAAATTTGTCATAGTTTTCTTTCTATCCGTCAGATATAGATCGGACAATCTATATTATAAGATGGCAGGCGCACCATCATCACCAACTCGGTTTTTTCTCTACTCCTACTCCTATAGAAGACTGAGTTGGTGATGATGGTGTGTCTGCCATCCGCCATTTCTGACCATTAGATCTGCATCTAACGGCTGTGATGTAAGTTGTGGACTTTTGCAACAATTCCCACTTCTCTACTCCAGTTTACACAAAACCCCTTAGTATCTTGAAACCAACCACATTCCTCCCTTACTTCATCAAAACAGCCCAAAGAATATATTTGGAGTGAAACATAAGATTTTTTAGTGATATGTATATCAAAAGTAAACTATTTTCTTTCAAATTTGTGAATATGTATTATTCTACTTTGGATCTGTTGCAATGGACGGGCTCATAGTTATAAAGGTTTATCTCTTGTATTCTCCGCAACCAACACCTAGTATACTGGTCCGGGCCGGATGCTCGCAGCCCAATGACCTGAGTTCGAATTATGTCCTAAACTTTAGCTTTTTATATTTTTTAATATATACTACTTCTTTTTCTACTGTACTGGCAGTGGAACCCACAGAGTACTTAGAATACAGGATTAAGGATGGATTTGTTTCTTTTTAACTTTCTGTACGAATCTCTAGCCAGCCTGCAAGTCATGTACATTGTACTGACAGTGGAACCACAGAGTACTTAGAATACAAGATTAAGGATGCAATTAACTTTTTATAGAGGGAGAATCATACACGCAATTAACTCAAATGGATTGGACGTGACTCTATTATTCTCCAACTGCAACCGACAAATTTCCTCTCGTGGGATAGAGTAGGTTTCTCGGTTTGCATGCGGGTTTAACGGAGGGGTTTGATGGAAGCGAGGAGGCGTGTTCAGCCGGGCGTGCAGTGGACGGCGCAGTACTATTTGATTTGACAACTAAAACTAGTATATTATAAAAAACAAAGAAGAGTAGTAGAGATAGAGATAAGAATAGAGACTAGGGAGGAGCACCATCTACTGCTTCGTGGGCTACTCCTGCGCTCCATTCGGCGGCCGCAACGTCCCGTACAGCCACTCCCTCCTGCGCTCCATTCGGCGGGCGCTGTTGAAATTTGGGGAGCGCACTCTCGCGACTGCTAGCAGCGACGACTTCACCGACGACGACTTCTTCCTCGACCTCGGCAACCTCTTCCTCAACGACATGGGCGACAACCTCAACGCCAATGGTGCTGCTCCCGTTGCACCGTATGTGTTTCTGTCCTTCCTGTTCAAAATCGTGGTAGAATTCACGATTCTAGTCTGTGTCCTAGATTCGATCTGTTAGTCTACTATGCTAGTCCGCATGATTAGTTTAATCTCTGTTATAGCCATCATGATTTATTTTGTGCTTATTCGTACTAAATCTCGTAGTAACTTGCTCATATATTCAACTGGCGAAACGTCCCCTACAGCCACTCCCGTTTCATGGACGGCCTGGTCGATGCCTCCAAGGAGCCCTTCGTCTACTGCTATGAGTGCCCAATGCCGTTTTGGGGCTCGCCTGCGGACATCGTGCATCACCTGACGCAGGCGTGCGACGATCACTACTTGCCCTTGGCGAAGAACATCAAGTACGAGACGTGCTACCCGTTCACCGTGCCGGAGTCGCTGGAGGATCACCGCCGCCTGCTAGTCTCGGAGGAGGACGGCAGCGTCTTCCTCTTGATCGTGGGCACCGGCGAGGCCCGCGCAGGCTGCCGCCCCGTCTCTGTAGTGTGCGTCAGGGGCGCTGACGCTGACACTGACACGAGGACAATGTACGGATGCGTGCTCACTATTACTACCCCTCGGAGGTACGTGGGCGGCGACACTGGCTACGTCAAGCTGACTTGGACTCTGCCGAGCTGGGACCTTCCCGCCGATGTGGACATGGAAGACGCACGGTATTATTTGACCCCCAACAATGTGCACGGGGACTCCAAGGAGGTTCACCTGGACATCTGCATTATCAAGTTAAATGTTGATCATTAGTCTTCGCTCAATGTAATCCGCTGTCTAAGCATGTGGAGACTTCCATACATGATCTTGCTCTATTGGAGTATCGCGCGTGAATAAAAGTGTATGCATTTATGGTTTAGTCTAGAATCTTCCATGTTGAATTTTTACTACAGTACTGGTGAAAGACTTATGATGAACAATTTCTTACATATCCTCTGCCCCCTTCCAAGTCATCCTGATTTAATCCCTCCGTCTAGGTGTATAAGGGCATGGTTAATACTTAAATAGTATAGCCAACTGTTGACTATAAGAAAGTGCCATGTCATCTGTAGCCAACACATATAACAATGGATACTCAAAAACTAATTCTTGAAGATCATTTCTTGCAAAGCACAATAAGAGTTATTTCTTCACAAGTTTTGGATGCAGGTTGAACAGTTGAACGCTTTTGTTTGCAAAAGATACTTTTTATCTATTTCACCCGGATGTTTGTGAGCTCTAGAGATGAAATAATATCCGAACAAACCTATCGATACCCGTTACACATGAGTTGACCCCCACATCCTTTGTCAAAATAAACAACTCCCCGATCAATGCATTTCACACTTCCGTGCAACGCACGGGCACCTTACTATAGATTAGTACGACCAAAAATTGAACTAACATTATATATAGTATGATAAATGATGATGCATGTCACCTAAAATTATATCATTGAAAACTATGTTCAAATACGAATCCAACGATATTGTTTTTGTTGACATGCACTAACATTTTGGTAGTTAAATCTTCAGTCAAATTCAATGGGGGATAAACCACGACCGATGTAGTACTAGTGTAGAGGGCAGCACTGCACGGGAGTCTCGCCCCGCTCGTGGCGCGGCAGTAAAGCCGTCATATCACAAAACCCAACCACTCCCAGTAATAAGTGGCCTGGTAAAATAAACGGACAAGCAACCATCACATCCCTCCGTCTTTTTTGCATTTCATATCTCTGCATTTACTTTCTCCGGTTCATCTCGCACACTCGATCCCTAGCTACTACTCCTAGTATCCCTAGCTACTACTCCTAGGGCCAGTTCTTTTGGCGGCTTCCCTAGCTTTTCCCATAAGACTAGTCACAGTGGAGAGTAACATTAAGGCGCCTCACTCATTTATTTGGGCTTCTAAACTACTACTAGTAGTACCTCCATCTTGGTTTATTCCTCACCATTGTAATTTGTGCTAAATTTTGACCAAAGATTTAACTGATAAAATATTAGTGCATGTGACATGCACTAACATTTCATTAGTTAAATTTATGATCAAAATTTGACACAGATTACAATGGGGACCAATAAACCAGGACGGAGGTAGTAGTTATGGGATTACTAATCTAGAAGCCTAAAAGAACTGGCCCCTGGTACTCCTACTAGTAGTAGTACTCAAGTTGGAATTCCAATTGCACGGCACAACTTGTTAGGCAAAAAATTCGATACAGGGTGTAGGAAGCGGTTAGGGAATTTGCATGCCTTTCCAACCAGTGAGATACTCCGTACAAAGTACGACAGAGAAATAACCACAGAGAAGGAAGCTAAAAGTAAACAATCAAACGAGCATTTTTGCATTTGTTTTGATTGAATCGTTTCACAAGCTTGACTAGTGTTGTTTTTCTACTTTTACAAAAACCGCATCGTAATGTTAAAACGTGCATTTGCACGTACATAAGTAATAGTAGTACTTCCTCCGTCTAGGTGTATAAGTCTTCCCTCCTTCTTGGTCACGGTGCACAACCAAAGATGACTTATTGACCTGGACGGAGGGAGTAGCACAGTCTGCAAGCATATATCGAGAGAGACGTGTAGTGTGATAGTATATAGTAGAGTTTGTGCTATATGCACGTACTTGCAAAATGCGTACGAATACACAAGGTTTCCAAACTTTCCCTTTTACATACTTAATTAAGGACGCTAAAAATTCCTGAATGTTCGGGATTTATCATTTGCGTCCCAAAACTAATGAGATCACCTTATGAAACAAAAATTATACTCCTCCTAAAAGCCACGGCGCTCGCAGGAGCGCTTGCGGCGCGCCACGAGCGCGGCCGTTTCCCAGCGCGCCGACACAACGCCTCTTCCTCAGCCTCGCAACTCGCGAGGTGCTGATTGGCGCCTTGCCGGCGGGCGAGCGCGATCTCACCGGTGTGGTGATCCGGCGCCAACAGGTACTCCTCCTTGCTGGAAGCGTGCACCCGGTCCACATACTGCCATGCGTAGATGAGGCGCTTGGGCCCGACTGCACTCAGGGCGTCGGCACGGGCGTCCTCCGCCACCCTCAAGGCCCTCGCACGAGCCTTCTGCCAAAGAGCCAATTGCCTGACTCTCTTGGATGCGACATAGGCCTCCCAGGCAGCTTGTTCCGCGGTGCGCTTCTCTTCCTCGGCCTTCTTCTCCGCCTCTATTTTCGTGTGCTCTGCTGGAGGCAAAGCCTCCCACAAGGCTAAATCCATTTCTTTCCAAAGCTCCTCAAGGCTAGGGGGCTCGGCGGGCGGCACGGCGTTCTCCTCGTAGCGGGGAGCTGACGTGTCCTCCGGCGCGCGTGCTGGCGCGATTGGGAACGCTGACGCGTCCACCTCGACGCGTCACGGCGAGGAGCGGAACGCCGACGCGTCCTCCTCGACAAGTGGCAGCGAGGAACGGAACGCCGACGCGCCGCGTCGCGGCGAGGAGGGGAACACCGACGCGTCCTCCTCGACTAGTGGCGGCGAGGAACGGAATGGCGACGCGTCGCGTAGCGGCGAGGAGCGGAACACCGACGCGTCCTCCTCGACTAGTCGCGTAGCGGCGAGGAACGGAACAGTGACGCGTGACCGTCCGCGTGGTGCAGCGAGGGGCTCCTAGGGCTTGGGAGGGTCGATGCCATGGTGGTTGACGTGAGAGGGAGGGGGAGGAGATAGCGATGAACGTGAACGTGAGGGGGAGGAGATAGCCATGTCGTGGGAGGCACAATATTTATAGCGAGCAATGGCACACCTACGTAAGATATGGACTGAGCTGCACTGACTTAACTGCAAGTCTAGTTGCGTCACTGACATGTGGGCCAGACCCCTGTTGGGCCCATATGTCAGTGACCCAATGCACCTGCAGTTAAGTAATAGCTACGTGGGCATATTTGTTGGAGTAAATTACGGGGGAGCGAAGGGGTGGAAATATTGCAGGTCACAACAGATTGGACGAGCGTGGGGGGAGGAGAGTCATGCATGCAGATCTTTTCACACGGGGTGGAGTGGTGGGACCACCGGAGGGAGAAGGAGAGTTTGGCAGGCATATTGTTTCCACACATGGAGAGGAAAAGATTTGGAGATGAACGGGCTTCCTGCAGGTATGGGGAACGGTGCATAATAACTCATCTTGCATGCCGGGCTAGGTATAGTCTCAAGTCATTAACAACATACACGCCCCACACATGTTCATATTTCAAGGTGCACTAAATTATTGCATGCGATGATTAAGGCTGGCCATAATGGTGGTATCTTAGCTGGTATCATGCACACGGGAATAGCAAACATGTTGATGTGGCAAAGAATTAAAGAAGAGAGGGGGTTAGAGTAACTAGTGTTCATGCATGCATTGGTAAACACATTTTTTTGTGAAGAACGACAACACTAGTTGAGTACTTTTGCAGACTTCAAAAACTATTCCACCGCCTCTACTATCTTGCTAAGAGTAGGTGAAATTTTTGAATTCAGCCCTTTAAACTAGACGGGAGGTAGTGGTACTCTAAGGCTGGTCATAGTGGGGAGTAACTTAGACTAGTAACATGCATATGTTACTAGTCTATGTTACTACCTCTATAGTGCATAGTATCATAGATTAGTATCATAGGTGGTCTCATTTATTGCCATGCATGACACATAGTAGCATCACATTTATTATGTTACCGTATCTACCTATGTTACTATAACCATCTCTCTCTTCTTTAATTGCCTACCACATTAGCATGTTTGCGAGTCCCAAGTGCATGATACTACTTATGTTAGCCCCACTATGGCCAGCCTAATAGCTAACCTTGTTGTGATGACAAGATAGGACATGGCACGCACCTGGACGGAGGAACTAGTCTGCATTGTGCATTTAAGTTTTGTCTGAAGTCAATGTACCTCTACTTTCACCAGACTTATAGAAAAATGTGTCAACATGCACAATGTCAAATCAATATTTTTACACTCATTATAAAACGTAGTTCTTATACTCATTATAATCAGTATTGTAGATATTGATATTTTTAGTATAAATTTGGTCGTGGGATTTCATTGATGCCTGTCAAAGCATGGAGGAAGCGGAGCTTAGGGCTTGCATTGCCGGTCTCTACATAGGTATTTCTCTTACTAATCCTGTAATTTTAGAGACTGATTGCGCTTTTGTGGTAGCGTCTCTTGCATCGGGGGACTATGATAGGTCTGCTATGTGTGACCTGAAGATGAAAGCGTTGAGCATCTCGAAGTTGATCAACAATCTTCAATTGTCAAAGATTAGTCGTTCGGCCAATAAGGTGGCACACTTAATCGCTAAGTATAGCTTTGACAATAGATTGGATGGTATTCTTGTAAATAACGTACCACACTGTGTGGTGAATATTGTATCGAATGAGTGTACTGGTGTGGCTGGTTAATTAATATAAGGTGGTGTTCAAAAAAAGTATAAATTTGGTCAAACACTTTGCAAATGGTTGACGGGAGTAAAAAGGACCAGAGGGAGTATCATGCATGTGGAGTAGGCAAAAAAATTGCTTGTCTAAAAAAAAGGCAAAAAAATTGCTCATTTATAGCCGGTCGAAGTCTCAAAGGGCGTGACCGCGCGAGGGAGGCGAAGGTCGTGGGAGGCGCGACGTTTGACGGAATTAAGTGAAGTTACATCCACGCGCCGGCATAGCGTGCCAACAGGCAGAAGCTATACCGTCAGGCCTACGATATGGGTCTAGTAGACATGACATCTAGTGGGTCCCGCATAGTTCTCGAGAACTCTTTGGGGGCTTGCAGCCGTTTATCCACCGGGCAAGCCAGCAACCCCACGCCGTTCGCACACCCTACTCGTCCCCGTCTTCTACCTTACAACAGTTCGCTCCCAGTCGTCCCGTCCTTTCACATTAGTTCGCTCCCAGTTTTTTTTGCGGGGTACAACAGTTCAACTTCTCCTAACCCTCCTCCAAAATCCTTGGCCTCCCAAATCTCCATGGTCGCCGCTGAGTACCAGGTTAGAGCCATCACCGGCGATCAGTTCATCGTCATCTACACACGTGGATCCGAGACGGTGAAAGCATGGCTTGCTCGCTTCCTACGCATGTTCAACAGTTCAACGGATGAGTGGGTCGCTGGCTAGATGTTGAGTACACCACAGTCCTGGGACGAGAGAAGGATCTAAAGGACGAAGAGAGGAAGAAGCCCGTTGTGATCCAGGTTTGCGTACATAACGTTTGCTTGGTCTACCACATATGCCATGCCGACGTTGAGTGCCAGGATTTTAAGAACTTCCTCAAGGACAAAAGAGTGAAATACGTTACTGTAGGCTTTAAGAACGACAGGGATGTCCTGCGTCGGATAGGTCTCATTGTAGGCAAGCCTGGTGTCCTCCTCTCAACCTTCAATGCTGACCCTGGCAGCAGCCATGATTGATCCTTCATACGCTAAACTGAAGAAACCTCATCACGAGTTTCATCATGCATGGGAGTCGAAGACATTAGATGAAGATCACATCCTATACACAGCAATGCATGCCTACCTTTGTTTAAATATCTACAAGGGTTGGATGAAGAAGCAGAGCCCAGTGTCCAGTTCAAGCAAAGAAGCGTCGGCGAAGAGGAAGAGGAAGAGGGACGAGGACGAAGTCGAGGACGTGGACTCGGACTCCAAGTAGGTGGCAGTGCCGTCGCTCATGCTGGTTCTACTGCAGTGTCAAGCAGACTAGTTGCTTAGTTTATTTTCAAGGGTGTGTTGTGCTGAGGCCCCAGCAGAACTATGTTTATGTTCTTTCTCGTTATTTGAACTCTTTAGTACGTACAGTAGTACTAGTACTATGTCTTACTACTGTTCTTCTTGCAGTTGGTACTACTGCTCGTATCTTCGTGTTCCTACTGTACTTAATATGTTCGTACTAGTAGTATAATTTGGGCCAGTCAATTTGTGAAAGAATTTCAACGGAGCGAAGGAAGAAGACGACAGAAGAGGTGGAAGAAGCCCTTCCAGCCATCCATGTTGCATCAAATGGCTCACATGAGCCGACTGACCCAAATTGCTCCTTCAGATTGCAGGATCCACGTGGCATTCAAGGTCTCGAAGGTATATTCCGCGTCCGCACCCGGTTTGCAGGCTCGTCGCGAATGCGACCGGCTTCCGCCGCGACAGCCACCATGCGCGCCTCCTCCGCGCGGGTGGAGACAACAATGACACGCTAGTTCCTCCTTGCTGGCGTGCTGGAGCACGCGCTCGTCCTCCTCTTCATACGCTGCGTGCATAGACGCGGCTCCGCCAGCTGCTCGCGTGCTTGGCAGCGCGGCGGCATCGCGAGGAGGGACTGCAGACGACGTGAGCGGGCGAGCCTTCGGCTTCATGGCACAGGGATGGCGGCGACACAGCGGTGATGGGCGAGAAATTGTTGGCCGGAGCAGGCGGGCACCGGCATGCGCAGCGTCGGCGGCATATTGATGATTGCGCGTGTGGGAGCTTACTTTAGTTTTATATATAAGGTTGGTCAAACTTAAAAGAAAACCGTACTAGTACATGTAAACTTTAGACTTAGGCAGCGCTTTTATTAGTTAGTACCACAGCCACGATACGGAATCCTGTGCAAGCGCGTGAACCGCGACCGCACGGTCGATCGAACGGTGCGTCGCCGTGTCGCGCTCGAAGGACATCCACCGAACCTTTTTGCGTGTGTGAAAACAATCCTCGAATATTACTCAACTTTTTTTCCTGTGAAAGTTCTTGACGCTGCAATATTTCCATATATTTGAATTTAGCTCCAGTTCGTATTTATTTGTATTTGGACGTTTTTAGGTGTGCCCTAGTTTTTTTTAATACTGATTTTGTGTGTGTGACTGAGAGAGAATGTGTGTATGTGTCCGTATGTGTGTTGTGGCGGAAGGGCAATGTGGAGACGGTGTGCGTGTGATACATACATAGAGAGGTGTGAATGTGCAAATGATCATGCATGAGTGAGACATAGACAGATGCCGATACGTTGTGTATACATGAGAGAACGGTCTTCTAGTTTACTTGTGTGTGTGTGTGTGTGAGAGAGAGAGAGGGAGAGAGATAGAGAGAGGAGCATCCGTAACACAACAACCATCTCTCTCGATTCGTTCGTCCCTCGCACGGTCTCATGCAACACATGCATCAACGCGCACATTTTGATACCCTCACCCGGCCCCTGCCCACCTCAAGGACCGCACAATCTCTTCGTGAATACCCATTTCTCTCCTTAGGTTTGTTTCCTCTCAATATCTGACACACACACACATACACACACACACAGACACACGTAGCACAACACACACACACACTCCCCCGAGCACACAATTCATCCCCATCCAAGGTTATACGGCGACCACTCTCGCTCTTGCTTCTTTGCACCCCAACATTCACAACACCTCAATCTTCAAAGAGGGCATCGAGAAGATCGAAGACGGCGACCACACCGCGCTAGAGAATGCGGGGTCATTTGGAAGCAGGGTGATGTGACAACGGCTGACTGACTCCTCCCCTCACCCTCTCTCTCTTGCACAAAATTACCAATCCCTCTCTCCCCCGCACAAAATTGTCAATCCCTCAACCCACGAGATCCTTCCCCTCTCGTCCATGTTTTTCCAGCTCTCTCATCAAACATGTTGTCTCTTCTCCTTCCATGTATACAGAATCCAGATGCACACGCATCACATGTATATTACATGTATCCATCTTTCTCACAGACCTAACTTCTTCCTCTCTCTTTCTCTCTCTATCTCTCTCTCTGTCTCGTTAGGTTTGTCTCCTACTCTCTCGTCCACATACATACAATCTTTCCCACCCTATCTGCTCCATCTTCAAAAGCTCTCTCTGCACGTTTCATTCACACATTGGGATATGTCAAAATGTTACTTCTATAATGGCTGATGTAGAGTTATGGTTGTTTTTGTTGCATCCTACAAAGTAATAACTATGAAATGCATTTAGATTCTCATTTGACTAGGATTATGTGAGTTTGAGCATGTTGTGAAGTACTATAGACCTTTTATACATCTTGGGATTCGACAATGATTGTAACTATTGAATTGTATATAACATTACATTCGAAGTCAATAGCCTAATATATTTATTTCACAATTTCAACAAATGATTAGTTCACTACAAACTAAGAAAACAAATGTGTACTCCCTCCGTTTTTATTTAAGTCCGCGTATTAGCATTGGTCAAAGTCAAGTTTTGTAAACTCTCAAAAAGCTTATAACATATTAACATATACAATAACAAATAAATACCATTAGATTCATTATTGAATGTACTTTCACATCATACATATTTGTTATGGTAAATGTTTATATTTTTCTATAAACTTGGTCAAACTTTAGGAAGTTTGACTTCGGTCAAACCTAATATGCAGAGTTTACTACTACTACCCGCTAGTTGCTTAGCGGAATCACTCAACACGCCACACGGGGAGTCCAGTGTCACAAAATTTTGAGGTCGGCGGGAAAATCTCCCGCGACCCTCATTCGAGCAGTGGGAAGTTACCATCATAGCCTTCAGAACAGGCCTACGGATGAAGCTTGGTAGGGGGCTGTTTTCGTAACTTCAGGTTCACCCTACCCAGCCAACCCCACCCCGGCACCGAGAGTAGTACACCTGAATACTCCCCATTTTCTATCCCCACCGCAAAATAGACTTCTCCACGGCACCGCAGCCTTCGTGCTCCTCCCCTTTACATCGGCGCACTCGTCCACCGCAGCGCATCTGCCTCATCGACGACCTCGTACGCCGCACTGGAGCTGGTCCACCGTCAACGTCGTACACGGAGTCTCTTCCCCGGCATCGTCTTCCACGGTCTCGGATCTGCTTCCCGGAACCGACGCCAAGTGCAGAAGTACCACCGTCGTGGACAATGAACTGACTCCCGTTGCCGACCATGACTCACAGAGGCCGCCGCGACCATCGTTCTCCTCCTTGATTGGTAATGTGTGTATTGAATCACTTAGCAGTACATGTGCAGTTCCATTTTTGTTCATACCTACCCTTCAAATTTCCTGGGTGCTATTGTTCCCGTAAAAGTAATTGGTTATAGTCTCCATTGTCCAACAGAATATCAGCTTGTAATTGTGCGTCGCTCCTGTATCGCGCTGTGCTTGGGTAGGTTTTTCATCTGCAACCAGTAGTGTGGCAAATGATGGAAAGGTTTTTAGAACTAGCAAGATGCCCATGCGTTGCACGCATCAAGATGCATTTGGATGGGTAGTTTATCTTGTGGGAGAAAAGGATGAACGAGGGAAGGCCTTATTTGCAAATCTGGAGAGGGGTATGGGTATCTTTTTGCAAAATTCCCATTTGTTTCCTTCCTATCTGTCAGATATAAATCAGACGGCCTATATTGCAAGAAAAAAAGTACAGAGAAAAAAAAGTAGACAGTAAAGGAAGTAGAGATAAATATTAAATATAAAATAAATATAACAGTAGAGAAGAGAGTAGAGATAGCAGAGACGTCGCGAAAGGATCGCGCGCGCGGGGGAAAAAGCGGAAGGGCGTGCGCTAGTTTTGGCGCGCGGCGTCCGGCGCGCTTTATAAAATCCAACGCCCTCCCACCGATCTGTGCCTTGCCACCGCTCTTTCCCCGCTCTGTGCCTCGCCACCGCTCTCTCCCCGCTCTTTTTCGACTCGCCACCGCCGCGCCACCATGCCGCCGCGTCGCCGGGAAACTTGGGGATACCGCGGCGTCCGCGCGCGCCCCTCCGGTGGCTTCTCCGCCGAGATCCGGTTCCGCGGGATGCGCCTCGGCCTCGGCAATTTCGACACCACCAACGAGACCGCCCGCGTGTACGACGCGGCGGTGTGGCACCTCTGGTGGCCTCATAGAACATTGAACTTCCCCAACGTGCCGACACGGGAGCGGGCGCAGGAGCTCGCGCCTCTGCCACTACTTAGCACCGACGAGGATCGTCGCGACAACTGGAGGCGGGAGCACCGTCTTGGCATCGCTGAGATGGACGAGGAAGCCATGGCGCTGTGGCGCCAACACTTCCCGCATGACATCATCAAAGAGCGCGAGTTCTACGCGCAAAGGAGGGCGGAGAGGGATAAGAGGAGGGCGGAGCGAGCCGCCTATCGCGAGGACAAGCGTAGGCGAAAAGCGGACGCTCAATTCAACATGAAGCTAGGAGCAGCGTCGCCCTGGGAATCCGACGACGATCGATATCTTCACGCCTACAGTCAGTCGTCGGAGGAGGACATTACCGAGGAGGAGTCGGATGACGAGGAGTAGTTGAATTATCTTCTTTTATCTATCTATGCTGAGAACTATCCTCTACTCTCTAGTATCTACTTCTCGATCTCAGCACTGTAAACGCTTTTTTAAAGCGCCACGCGTTGCGATTCTGTTGGAGATGCTCTAACATGGCAGACGAGTGCTTTAATGTTGCCCACAAGATGCGCGAGTATTACTAGTAGTATATTTTTCTTGCCATGTTCAAATTTTAAAACCACGAGTGCGAACATGCAGAGGAGCAATGAAGACCAAACACGGGATATTCGGGACATCTTCAAGGAGCGTGGCAAGTTAAAGAGGAGCTGCACCGAACCTGTAAAACGAGCTTTGGTAAGTAACACCCTTTCAATTACTTTCGTGTAGCCTCGTGTTCTTCGATGTGTATATGTTGTAGTTTCTGTTTCTCTTAAGCGTGGTGTTCTTCGATGTGTAATAAGAAGAGTCTTAATCGTCCTAATGCTTTCGTTTTTAGCTTGATGTAGGAAGTGGGTGTTCTCACCTTGTAGTCTGTTTTTATTTTTTTTCCTTTTGAATTCACTTCTCCGAGTTCTGTTTATCTGGCTTCTACTAAATGGATCTAGGTTGCTCTGAGTATTGATCTAAAAAAGAAGTAACTTCATGTCAGGATGCAGTTCCTGCGAGGAGGGAAGTATGGTCAACCTCGAGATCATGTTTCCAAAATGAGGCTGGATTACACACAAGGTGCCAGTTCCCTAATGATGCTGGATTAGACACAAGGTGCAAATTCCCAGATGATGCTGGATTACACACAAGCCAGGTGGAGTCGTCAGCTGTTCGTGTCCTCGTGGCATTAGTAAAGGCTGAAAGAAAGCGTGCAGCAGCCCTTGAGAATGTAGCTGAGTTCCTGAAGAAGCGAAAAGAGCAATCAGATGCTCTCTTCACCCAAGCCAAAGAAGAGATGGAAGAAGCCAGAAATAAGCTAGCAGAGGCAGAGCAGGCTAGGCGTCTCCTGCTATCTAAAACTGTTGTCAATACAAAATTTCCTTCATAATAGCTAGGTTCAAATGTTTATCCAGTCAGCATGCCTGTTGTGATGTCCGTGCATCTACTGATGTGGCACAAAATGTTTTTTTCGGGTCATGTAATAACAGCAATTACTTTCCAAACAATAACAGACGAAGCATTGGACATGGTATAGTTCACGCGCAAGCCCGACATTCCAAGTTCAACTTCCACATCAAACTCATGTTCACAGATATCTGCACATTCATACATAATGTCCACAACCATGATTCACTTCAAAGCCAAAAAAAATGTGAGGAGAGTTATAAATAAAGAAAATCCTCTACTAGTTCCTGCTACCAGTGCGAGCACAACAAGTCAAGACCATGCGTAAATTAATTATATTTTAGTCATTTTTTGTGTTCTAAAATGCCTGCCGGCTCGCGGAAGGACGTGTTGCCGGCACACGCGCGGATTCAATGAAGGCAGGCGGGGCAGTCTTAAGCTGGTTGCACGCGGCGAGGAGGCGTGCTCAGCCGGGCCTGCAGCGAGTGCGGCCCTCTTGGCCGGCGCGCTGGTTCAATGCCTGCGCTATGAGAGGTCGCGTCCGTGTCAGAGCAATCACTCCCTCCAGTCCTTTTTGTTTGGGTATAACAAAATCTCGTTTTCCATTCACATTTTACAAGTAAAATTCGTGGACAAAACTTTGACCCAAAGTACGATGGGGACTAGTAAACCAGAATGGAGGTAGTAGTTTTTTTTAATCAAAGAAGGGTTTCCCCTTCCGATTTTCATTACTGAAAACCAGCATCTAAATCTAAACCATAGTATTTGCCCTTGAACTACCAGGTTCAACATCTCGCAACATAAACCCATACAACCTCCATCGCAAAAAACCATACAACCATACGCCAAGGAGGTACGTAGTACTATGAATTCCATTTTCGCTCCATACCAATCGTTCTAAAAACTACTTACTACTTATAACGCGCCATTGAAAATCGAACTCTTAACCCCGCTAAAAAATGATATTTTAAACGTGGCTACTCGATCTGTGGCAACTGGCGAGCCACCGCGCTCCAAGTCGTTCACCTGTGGTCCCGACCATCAACTCCTACGGATCAAATTATCACGCGAGCTGACTATTCCTACAAAGGTGCTCCACCACGTACCCGGTACCCGCTAATGCAGCAATCGTGCACCTAGGGTTTTAGGGTTTATTTGTTAACGTCGCCTTTACGTAACACTCATGTGTGCGAAGCGAGAGGCCGACTGCGTGCGTGCGCCTCTTCTCTTCGTATATGTACTCCACCGTTTGTCTGGTGTCCAAAAAATTATAATAACTACTAGCAATGTGCCAATGCGTTGCCACACGATCAAAGTAGATTAATACATATTCACCGATTTGATAGAAAAAAAGTCTAGTTTTGAAATACGTATATCACTAAAAATATGTTATGTTTCACTCAAAATATATTCCTTTGGTGGTTTTGATGAGATAAGGGAGGAATGTTGTTGGTTTCAAGATTCGAGAAGTGGTATATGTCTAATTTCTACTCTTACTAGCAAGATGCCCGTGCGTTGCACGGAACATCAAGATCTTGTGGGAGAAAAGGATGAACGAGGGAAGGCCTTATCTGCAAATGTGGTGAAGAGTGCGGGTAAATTGCCATATTTTCCTTCCTATCCGTCAGATATAAATCGGACGACCTACATTGCAGGATGGCAGGCCCACCATCATCACCAACTCTATTTTTTATCCCTACTCTTATAAAAAGCATTGTCGGTGATGATCGTGTGCCTGCCATCCTGCAATATAGGCCGTCCGATCTATATCTGACGGATAGGAAGGAAACTATGGCAATTTTGCAAAAAGATACCCACACCCCTCTCCACATTTGCAAATAAGGCCTTCCCTCATTCATCCTTTTCCCCCACAAGATAAACTACTCATACAAATGCATCTTGATGTTCCGTGCAACGCATGGGCATCTTGCTAGTTGTTGCAAAAAGCCCATGTGTGCGTGAGAGAGAGGGAGAGTGGAGGAGGACAGAGTGCATGTGTGAGAAAGACACAAGGAGTGTGTGTGCGATAGGTATCAGCTTAAAATGAGGCGATAGTGTGTGTGTGCACGATTGAGAGGGTGCGTCTCAAGAAGGGAAGAAAAATCTACATTGATACAAGGAGCGGGAGATAGACATGATGCGATGGTGGAAGCACGAGTGTGCGGGTGTATAAACCTATCTAGAGGCTAGCTAGTCGATAAATGTTTGTGAGAGAAATACGAGTCGGGGTGCGAAAGCGAGAGTTTTGTGTGTGTGAGAGAGAGAGAGACGGTAGTCGGGAAGGGGAGTGGAAGCAGGAGTTGTGTGTGTGTGTCTGTGAGAGAGAGAGAGAGGAGACGGTAGTCGGGGTTGTCTGATCGGTAAACAAATGAATAATGTCAGTCTGGGATGGAGACGAAAAGGAGACCGCAACAAATGTTGTGTCTACAGGAGAGAGAGAGAGAGAGAGAGAGTAATTTTAGTGGTATGAGTCATATGTAGAGACATATAGGGTGTGTGAGAGAATCCCATAGAGAGAAAGACAAAGTGAAAGACGAGTGGAGACTGTGTGTGTGGCGGTGAAAAAGAAAGCTTAGGTACCGAGTGATACCAGAGAACAGTAGAGACGTGAGAGATAATGAAAACCGTGTAATGTATAATGATAGGGAGAGTGTGACACTTCTCAAGGGAGACGCCGAGAGACCATGTTTGCGAGGATAGGAGAAACATGAAGTGAGCATGCGGGTGAGCTGGAGAAAAGAGAGTGATAGCTACCTGAAGGAGCATGCATGCGAGAGAGATGGGCGTGAAAGGAGTGAACAAAAAAGGGATTCAAATATTTGAATTCGAGATGATGATACATGTAATCCATACTCGAACCAAAATTGATCTATCAAACATGCATACTCATATAAATTCACGCACATCTATGTTATTTAATATGTAGATATTACTGATCCATACATTTTAGTAGAACATAATTTGGTTAAATTTTTTCGAATTCAACCTTAAGATTTCGAGATCGTTGTATTTGTAAATCATATTATACATATAAAGGAGCAGAATTCTTTGTTGTGCTTTTGAAAGTATATATAAAAAAATGATGTATATAGAATGTAATTCCAATTGAAAATGGATCCCGCCCGAAAAAATAGAATACAAACGGGATTCAAATTGAGTTGGCACGGTAAACGTGCACTCTGCAAAACTTGAACAAAGAGGGGAAAGTCGCAGTAACCGCCCGAAACCAAAATCTGCGAGATGGAAATCACTGCTGCCTATCCCTGCCATGCAAAGCCTATCTGCTTGATTTCTATAGGTTTCGATAGGGGTAGGTTTGTAATTTCACCCAAACGTGACGTAACCGCCTCTCACCCGGATTCATACTTGGTGGGCGCCAAAACACAGTGTGTCCTCGGCCGAAATCGACTCCCTCCCCGATTCATATTCATACACGGTGGGCGCCAAAAACAAACTCTCGTCGGCAAATATTCGGTGTATGCGAGATTACCGTCTTATCCCCAACCGACTAATGCTGTTGTGATGTAGTAGAAATTTGAAACGGGGGCTAAGTTTGTAAATTTCCTCGCATTTGAGACAAGCGCACCCTGAATACATGGTTCTCCCCTTCCTCTCTACCTCCCTTTTCCCCATTCATACTCCGTGGGTGCCAAAACACCCTCTCCACCCCACCCTCCTCCGTCCGCCGCCGTCTGCCACCCCATCCACCCCGACGCCGCCATCCATTACAAGAGATCGACCTCTCTCATCCACAGCTTCGGACCGGGATCCCTGCATCCCGTCCTCTCGCTTCATACTCGCCGTTGTCCACCTTGCCGGCGTCGCTCCTACGACCGTCTCGTCCACCGCGCCTCGCCGCCACCGTCTACCCTCTTAGATCTGCTTCCATGCTGCCGACAGCCATCGCTACCGCATCACTGTCAAATTCTCAGCAGATGCGTACACGGCGCCACACCAGAGGCGGACTCTTTCGTATCTGCTCAACTTATTTATCGCAGCAAGAAAATAGATCGCCACTGCTTTACTCTGATTTCTTGTCTTGGTTGCGAAGTTGCCTTTGTCCGGTTTGCACCTTCAGATCCGCCATGGCACGCTCAACACTATACTCCCAATGCTTATGGTTTTCCCCTTTTCTATTCCAGACTAGTTAAATCACACTAGACTAAATTTCAAAATTGGGTCAGTCGATTTTTCGGAGTTCGCCGGTGTGATCGAAGGGGCTCGGGTGGTTGTGGGGCCTCGCCGAACGAAGAAAACTCGACGCGGGTGGGGGTTGGGGCGGGGGTGGGGGTGGTGGAGGAACACAGGCGGTGGGGGGCGGTGGTCCGGCCGGTGGCCCGTGCGGTGTTCTGTATGGGAAGAATCAGAGACGAGGAAGAAGAAGGGTTAGGAGACGTAGGATCTTCATCCAACCGCCTGAAATGGTCGAGAGACAGCTGGGAGTTGCATTCTTAATGTGCTCTGGTTCATCATGTGTGGGCACTGCGCAACCAACATTTTATTATCCAAAATCTGCTTGCTCTTCTTTACCATGTTCCTCTTCCGTTCTTTTTTAATATGTACTCTCTCCGTTCCTAAATACAAGTCTTTGTATAGATTCCACCATGGACTACATATGGAGCAAAATGAGTAAATCTACACTCTAAAATGTATCTGGATACATCTGTATGTGATCCATAGTGGAAATCTCTACCAAGACTTATATTTTGGAACGGAGGGAGTATGATAGTAGTACAGTATGTTCCTTGTACTGAAGATGAGCAGTGACATTTGCAGTGTAGAGGTCTATACGGTCTGTTGTGATGGACACTTTGAGCCTCTTTGATTTGTAGGATCTTGTAAACATAGGAATAGGATTTGTAGTGGCTTGCCCACTTGAATCCTATAAGAATAGCAAGGAAATGCGGGGAGCTGTGTCGCCTTTGAGAGTTACACTGATATTAACAGTACCGCACCTTCACTCGAAGAGAGCTGGTATCCGAAGCCTTTCTAGCCGTACCGGCAATACTAGTACATATATTCCAGCAAGTTCCACTTGCTGATTTTACTCTGATGCTTAAGGTTTTCCCGTTATATCTACACTATGATCTGTGTAGCTGCTTTGTGTCGCACTAGCAGCAGTCCACTCTTAAAGCTAAACACTACAATGACTTACAAAATTAGCACCAAGGCATTGAGTGCCATTCTGGATGCAATGAAACTCATACGCTCCCCACCTGTTGATTCTTGTTCAGAATATGATCCTAATGACTATTCTAACCTCGAGGAGTCAAAGGCAGATGGCCTGTCCTGTTCACCCATCAAGGTGCCTATTCTAATTTGGCAATGTTTTATTGATTGCGGGTATCTTGCATATGTTGTCTTGCATTTCTTCTACTTTGTTGCACCGCCATCTGCTTAGTTTACTCATCATATATGTCGAGATGCCATACCCATCCATTATCAATACATATTCCATCTGTCATCATACCATGTTTTTCCACTCAAATGCTGTTCTCGTGCATCAGACATCAAAAATGAAGAGGGTGATTGCCGAACCTGGAGGAGCTCCATTAAAGTCCTTGAAAAACGTGGTGGTGCCGGAGAAATCAGACAACACCCCACTTATATTGGTTGTACAACCAGTGACACAAAACGTAGGACCGACTCCAGCAGACTGTACCCACACTTCACTGGCCACACCAATAGCCCCACCACACAGGACCTGCACTCCAGCAAAAGGTATACCGATTTCATTTGCCATAGCACCAGCTGTACCACAGAAAAATCCCACTCCAGCAAAAAGTACAGCAAGTCCACCGGCCGAAGACCTATCCCAACTGCAGAGACGGCGAATTCGTGCAGATTGGAACCCCATTCCATTTATTCCCAGTTTAAAAGACAATGCTTTCAATGTTGTTAGGGACTACGTGCATATATTCCCATCATGGGAAGATTATTGTGAAGACAAACACCATTTTCACATCTTCCTGTCCAACTTACGTGTAAGTGCTATTATTCATGGTTATCATTTTCCTGTTTTCTGCTGATTGAACACATCAATGATTTACATTACATTGTTGTAACTAGGCGAGGGTCAATCTGGATAGTCATGACGAGCAAAGCTTTCTTGTGCTTTTCAAGGAAGCATTGCAGCAGTATCAGTGTTACCTGAGGAAATCACACTTTGATGGCAAGTCTATAAACGAATTTCCGCTGAAGTCTCATGTGCTAAATTTAGAAGACATTGAATGGAAAAACCTTGTTATGCACTGGTCTCGTTCCCGGGATGAGGTACTGTCTATGAAATCACATGACAATTTGAACTTCTACTTTTCCACATGTGCCTTACGGATCTTTTTTGCAGGAAATCTGCTTGAAGAAGAATTCCGGTTTGACAAGAATGACAGGATATCGCAAATATGCTGCCCGCTGCTTTGCTCTTGTTAGTACCTGTTGTCTGTATCACTGTACTTGCATACATACCTGGTTCATTATGTGACAGCAGTATGCATGATAGCTTGCTTATCAATTGTTCGCTCCAAATTATCTAATCTGTATGAATGGTTACATTAGTGTAGAATATATCCAATGCCAATGTTTTTTTAGCTCTGCATTGTTCTTGTAAGTACATGCTGTCCTTTATCAGTGTACTTATAATGACAGGTAGTTGTTCATGTACCATCACTCTACAGCTTATTTTCCTTTGCCCTCCATTTTCTACACATGAGATCTATATTTACTCTTACCATAAGGTTGGTACTGAAGAAGTTTAGCTATGCATTGCTCTTGGCTATACCTTTTGCCTGTATCGCTGCACTTACATTTATAGCTACTTGGTTATGTAGCCTCACTCTTATCTTATCTTAAATATTCTCCATTTTTTCGTATATTATCACATCTATATTTACTCTTAACAAAATGTAGAATAAAGGCAATGCTTTTGAAGAAGATTCTGTGGTAAACTTCTTGAATTGCCCCCCCATCAGCATGGACAAGGCCTTTATAGAGCCTGTCTTCACCAATAATGTAAGTTTGTCCATCTCAAGCCTTCAAACTTTGTTGTATATATTTGGTTAGGCATGATTGCAACAGCTGTTTATTTTTGGTGTTTGCATCAAATTGCTTGTTTAAAGTTTATTAAGTAGTTCATAAACAAAAGTTTGTCCTTTCTCAATTTAAGTTTTCAGTTGTACAACCAAGTTCCTTCTTCATACCATGTAAATTAAACTATACAGAGCAAGTGATCTTCTTTTGCACTGCATGTATGCTTCTGTTCTTCATCCGTAATCCAGTGGTGTGGTGAACCTACCCACTACAGCACAATGTCATATTCTGCAATGTCTTAACTATGAACAATGTCATATCATTCTACTATTATTTAAACCGTCTCTTTATTTGCCAATCTGAAATGGTATAAATTGACAGCACACTAACCATTGATACTTATGAGTTCTTGATCTGTAATCCAGTGGTGTCGTGAAGCTGCCAACTCCTTCACAATGTCATTTCCTGCCATGTCTTGACCTGAACAATACCATATTGTGTTGATGCAATTTTAAACTGTGTCACTTTATTCGTCAGTAAGAAATGTGATGAATTGTCAGCACTGATACTTTTATGTGCAAAACCTGTCATCTGTCTGCTTGTTTATCTTTCAGAGTGAGGAAGATATAAGTGTTGAACAAGCGCAGTCTCATCATCTTGCTCAGCTGCTTGCGCTGCAGCTCCCCGTCAGGGCAAACCTTTCTTGAACTCTATTGAAGTGCTGTCGGTTTTGTATATTATTTTGTCAGCGTGTTTATTTGCACTAGTGGCGATCTTTGATGCCCAGTGTATGTAATCTGCTGTCTGCTTGTGCTTTATTATCATAGTGGCGAACTTTGATGCCCAGTAGATGTAATATGCCTTAATTTCTTTATTGTACAGTCTAGGTTTTTTCTTATTCACGATGCTGCAGTTATTTTACTGTATATATATCCTGTCTTCGCAGTAAACCGGCCAAACCGTAAAATTACGGTACATAATCGGGCCATCATGCAATCACGATGTAGGTTGGGCCTGAAACTTGCCGAACAGCTCACGGGCCGGCAGTAGCCCGAAATGAACCCCGACCCATGATTGTGCGAATCAAATCACGGGCTTTTAACAGGCCAAAATTGTCTCGGTCCTTGTTTGGCCCAATCAGATATCGGCTGCGAGCAGGCTGGATGCAAACCGGGCCGTAGTTAGGCCCAACTATATGACGGGCTTTTAACAGGCCGAAATTAATATAGGGCCGAAATGTTAAACGGGCCCTTAATAGGCCAGAACTAACATGAGACCGAATTACTAAGTGGGCATTTAGCAAGTGGGCCCAAAAGCATAGTGTCCAGTTGACGGGCCGAATCTGATATGGGCCATAATTGAGCCCAAAGCCTCTTAAAGGGCCTGTAACACCCCGCATGTAACTTCCATATTTGTAACTCCGACTCTTGCCATTTTTGGCTATCTGTTATGATATTCCCTCCGTGGTCGGGTTTTGTTTTTCGTTTTGTATTTTGTTCATGTCATGCATTTCATATCATGTCATCATGTGCATTGCATTTGCATTCGTGTTCGTCTCATGCATCCTAGCATCTTCACCGTTGTCCGTTTTCCAATCCGGCGCTCCCATCTCCTCCGGTGCACCCCTCTTGTTTTCTTTCGTGAGCGGGTGTCAAACATTCTCGGAATGGACCGAGGCTTGTCAAGTGGCGTTAGTATACCACTCGGAGACCACCGGTCAAGTTTCGTTCCATTTGGAGGTCGTTTGGTACTCCAACGGTTAACCTGGCTCTGATGCCAACTTGTAACGCCCATGATGCGGCTATATCTCCCACGTGTCGAGGCACGACTTAGAGGCATAACCGCATAGTGGTTTTGTCGCAAGAAGGGTCATCTTCACACAATCCCATGTAATGAACAAGAAATGGGATAAAGAGTTGGCTTACAATCGCCACTTCACACAATACATAACTATAATCCATACATCATCCAAAATACACACATAGACCGATTACGGTCAAGATCCAAATGAAAATAAGACAACCCCAAATGCTAGATCCCCGATCGTCCCAACTAGGCTCCACTTCTGATCATCAGGAAAAGACACATAGTAACGACCACGTTCCTCATCGAACTCCCACTTGAGATCGATCCCATCATCTGCACTGGCATCGTCGGCACCTGCAACTGTTTTGGTAGAATCTGTGAGTCACGAGGACTCAGCAATCTCACACCCGCGAGATCAAGACTATTTAAGCTTATAGGAAAGGATGGTGTAATGAGGTGGAGCTGCAGCGGCAATAAGCATAGGTGGTGGCTAACATACGCAAAAGAGAGCGAGAAGAGAAGCAACGGGCCGGTCATCATCTAGAAGTGACCAAGAAGTGATCCTGAACTCCTACTTACGTCATTCATAACTCAAACCGTGTTCACTTCCCAGACTCCGCCGAGAAGAGACCATCACGGCTACACACGCAGTTGATGTATTTTAAATTGGGTCAAGTGACAAGTTCTCTACAACCGGACATTAACAAATTCCCATCTGCCTCATAACCGCGGGCACAACTTTCGAAAGATAATACCCTGCAGGGGTGTCCCAACTTAGCCCATCATAAGCTCTCACAGTCAACGAAGGATAAACCTTCTCCCAGAAAGACCCGATCAGTCTCGGAATCCTGGTTTACAAGACATTTTGACAATGGTAAAACAAGACCAGCAAAGCCCCCGAATGTGCCGACAAATCCCGATAGGAGCTGCACATATCTCGTTCTCAGGGCACACCGGATAAGTCAAGCTATGAGTAAAACCAGACCTCGAGTTTCCCCGAGGTGGCCCCGCAGGCTGCTCGGTTCGGACCAACACTCGAAGGAGCACTGGCCCGGGGGGGTTAAAATAAAGATGACCCTCAGGCTCGCGAAAACCCGGGGGGAAAAGGCTTAGGTGGCAAATGGTAAAACCAAGGTTGGGCCTTGCTGGAGGAGTTTTATTCAAGGCGAACTGTCAAGGGGGTCCCATAAATCACCCAACCGCGTAAGGAACGCAAACTCAAGGAACATAATACCGGTATAACAGTAACTAGGGCGGACAGAGTGGAACAAAACACCAGGCATAAGGCCGAGCCTTCCACCCTTTACCAAAAATATATAGATGCATTAATTAAATAAGAGATATTGGGATATCCCAACATATCCATGTTCCAGCATGGAACAAACTTCAACTTCACCTGCAACTAGCAACGCTATAAGAAGGGCTGAGCAAAAGCGGTAACTTAGCCAAACAACGGTTTGCTAGGAAAGGATGGTTAGAGGCTGACATGGCAAAATGGGAGACATGATATAGCAAGTGATAGGTAGCGCAGCATGGCAATAGAGCGATCAACTAGCAAAGCAAAGATAGAAGTGATTTCGAGGGGTGGTCATCTTGCCTGCAAGATTCTCAGAGTTGTCGAAAGCTTGATCCTCATAAGCGTACTCAACAGGTTCCTCGTTCACGAACTCGTCTCCCGGCTCTACCCAAGACAAGAACACAAACAAACGGAACCACAATCAATCACAAGAAATGCACAAGCAACATGATGCAAAACATGTATGATATGCGAGATATGATATGCGATGCATATGCGTGCTCCGGAAGGAAAATGATGAACAAGGCACTAGCTTGGCAAAGCAAGCACGCCACTAGAAAGATGAGATGATTTCGGTCGAAATCGATATAAAGATCACCGGAAACGGATGCACGGTTTGCAAATGGCAAGCAAAACAAGAATGACACGAATCTGCGATTAACAGCATGATAGCACTTAAAATGCAACAAGTAACAATGCTACATCACTCCAACATAGCAACAAAGCATATGGCAGTAATCTACAGGAGATGCTTGACAAAAGATGAACACTGAGCTACGGCTAGATCACAACATAACAAGCTCAAACAAGCATATTTTCGTTTTGTATTTTGTTCATGTCATGCATTTCATATCATGTCATCATGTGCATTGCATTTGCATACGTGTTCGTCTCATGCATCCGAGCATCTTCCCCGTTGTCCGTTTTCCAATCTCGCGCTCCCATCTCCTCCAGTGCACCCCTCTTGTTTTCTTTCGTGAGCGGGTGTCAAACATTCTCAGAATGGACCGAGGCTTGTCAAGTGGCCTTAGTATACCACCCGGAGACCACCGGTCAAGTTTCGTTCCATTTGGAGGTCGTTTGGTACTCCAATGGTTAACCGGGTATCCGCAAAGTCCATTTGTGTGCTCCAGCAAACCCCCCTCTCTAAACAGCCCAAAACCCACCAAACTCTCTTCCATGCTCTAGGTCGTTCGATCACGATCGTGTGGGCGAAAACCGCACCTCATTTGGAGCCTCCTAGCTCCCTCTACCTATTTATATGTGACCCTCCCGAAAAAACGAATCGCAGACTAAACCCTAGACCCGCTCCCTCTCCGCCGCCGGACACGTCCGGGCGGAGCCAAACGCGTCGACTCCCACCGCCGCCGCCACGTGACACCGCCGCCATCGCCGTCGCCGCCAGCCCGCCGGCCCGTTCG
>NC_057814.1:520263120-520265443 GCF_018294505.1 Triticum aestivum
GCCGGCGCGCCTCCGCCGCCGCGTCGCAGGCGAGCGCCGGCGCCCCTCCGGCCGCCGTCCTCCCCCGCCATCTCCTTCCTCCTCGTCGCGCCCCGCCGGCCACCTCTCCTTCCTCCGGCGCCCGCTCCGGCCGAGCTCGAGCCCGAGCCGGCGAGCTCCCTGAGGTCTCGATCCATATCCACTGTAGCAGGTTGACTTTCCCGAGACCCCGATTTTCTCTAAGTCATGATATTTCTACAGCATGTGCCCATGTTCAACAGTGCATAACTCTCTGCATATAGCTCCATTTCGCGCGTGTAATATGTCAAATTGTTCGCCTCATGATGCTCTACATTTTGTTCAATAACACCATGTTCATTA
This sequence comes from Triticum aestivum, assembly GCF_018294505.1. NCBI lineage: Eukaryota > Viridiplantae > Streptophyta > Magnoliopsida > Poales > Poaceae > Triticum > Triticum aestivum. The sequence continues at coordinate 520,263,481 of NC_057814.1, forward strand.
GAGGTTATCTTGATGCCCAAATCTCTATTGCAAGAGTGCTAGTTGCTGTTATCTTCTGGTTCTTATCAGAACCTGAAGATTTGTCATTTTTGTATCATTTAATCTGTGCATCTTATGGGCATGAGCTCTACATGTGTTTTGTTGTATGCCATGCCATCTTTCCAGTGGTGTATGTCATGTATTTTTGTGATCTCTGTGGTGACTAGCACAAGCATGCAAACTAGGCTCCGTAATGTTTCTGATTTCAGGGACTTGGTGATTTCTCTGTCTTTGTCTGCTGTTATTTTGTTACCATGTAAACTTGATGCTACAGAGAGATCCATGCATATTTTGGAGATGTTCAGTAAGGATGTTTGGTAGATATTGTTGTAATTGATCCATTCCTGCCTTTGTTTACAATTATGGAGTACCATGGAATGACTCAATCTTGCTCTACTTTTGCTATAAAATATTTCTGGCAGATTCTTAACATGATATTCATTTTAGCCAAGCTCATTGTAGTTGATCCATGCACGCTATGTACTTGCTCTTGCCATGGTTAGCTTGATAAACATGTCATATTGCTGTAGTTATGCTTGTTTTGTCATGCATTGCTTTGTGGTGAGTGCATCAAGCTCACCAAGATGCCTTCATATCATTATTTCTGCCATGCTCTGTTTTCTGCCAAGTCTGAAACCTGTTAACGAAACTTGCAATGTTTACATGCTTGCCATCATATTTTCTGTTCCATTTTGGCTTATGGTCAGTAAGGGACTTTTGTCATATGCATTTATTATAATACTGCCATGCCTTGTTTTGCTATGTTAAGTTATTGTAGCATGTTGATTTCGTGCTCTGAACATTGCTACCTGATGCTGTTTTCTGCCATGTCCAGTAATTTCACCAAGTCTGTGAACCTGTTATCTTTTGCACTTTTGCCATGCTTGTTTGAGCTTGTTATGTTGTGATCTAGCCGTAGCTCAGTGTTCATCTTTTGTCAAGAATCTCCTGTAGATTACTGCCATATGCTTTGTTGCTATGTTGGAGTGCTGTAGCATTGTTACTTGTTGCATTTTAAGTGCTATCATGCTGTTAATCGCAGATTCGTGTCATTCTTGTTTTGCTTGCCATTTGCAAACCGTGCATCCGTTTCCGGTGATCTTTATATCGATTTCGACCGAAATCATCTCATCTTTCCATTGGCATTCTTGGTTTGCCAAGTTACTGCCTTGTTCATCATTTTCCTTCCGGAGCACGCATATGCATCGCATATCATATCTCGCATATCATACATGTTTTGCATCATGTTGCTTGTGCATTTCTCGTGATTGATTGTGGTTCCGTTTGTTTGTGTTCTTGTCTTGGGTAGAGCCGGGAGACGAGTTTGTGAACGAGGAACCTGTTGAGTACACTTACGAGGATCAAGCTTTCGGCAACTCTGAGAATCTTGCAGGCAAGATGACCACCCCTCGAAATCACTTCTATCTTTGCTTTGCTAGTTGATCGCTCTATTGCCATGCTGCGCTACCTATCACTTGCTATATCATGTCTCCCATTTTGCCATGTCAGCCTCTAACCATCCTTTCCTAGCAAACCGTTGTTTGGCTAAGTTACCGCTTTTGCTCAGCCCTTCTTATAGCGTTGCTAGTTGTAGGTGAAGTTGAAGTTTGTTCCATGCTGGAACATGGATATGTTGGGATATCACAATATCTGTTATTTAATTAATGCATCTATATATTTTTAGTAAAGGGTGGAAGGCTCGGCCTTATGCCTGGTGTTTTGTTCCACTCTTGCCGCCCTAGTTACTGTTATACCGGTATTATGTTCCTTGAGTTTGCGTTCCTTACGCGGTTGGGTGATTTATGGGACCCCCTTGACAGTTCGCCTTGAATAAAACTCCTCCAGCAAGGCCCAACCTTGGTTTTACCATTTGCCACCTAAGCCTTTTCCCCCCGGGTTTTCGCGAGCCTGAGGGTCATCTTTA
>NC_057814.1:520265692-520270189 GCF_018294505.1 Triticum aestivum
TTGTGCCCTGAGAACGAGATATGTGCAGCTCCTATCGGGATTTGTCGGCACATTCGGGGGCTTTGCTGGTCTTGTTTTACCATTGTCGAAATGTCTTGTAAACCGGGATTCCGAGACTGATCGGGTCTTTCCGGGAGAAGGTTTATCCTTCGTTGACCGTGAGAGCTTATGATGGGCTAAGTTGGGACACCCCTGCAGGGTATTATCTTTTGAAAGCCGTACCCGCGGTTATGAGGCAGATGGGAATTTGTTAATGTCCGGTTGTAGAGAACTTGTCACTTGACCCAATTTAAAATACATCAACTGCGTGTGTAGCCGTGATGGTCTCTTCTCGGCGGAGTCCGGGAAGTGAACACGGTTTGAGTTATGAATGACGTAAGTAGGAGTTCAGGATCACTTCTTGGTCATTTCTAGATGACGACCGGCCCGTTGCTTCTCTTCTCGCTCTCTTTTGCGTATGTTAGCCACCACATATGCTTATTGCCGCTGCAGCTCCACCTCATTACACCATCCTTTCCTATAAGCTTAAATAGTCTTGATCTCGCGGGTGTGAGATTGCTGAGTCCTCGTGACTCACAGATTCTACCAAAACAGTTGCAGGTGCCGACGATGCCAGTGCAGATGATGGGATCGATCTCAAGTGGGAGTTCGATGAGGAACGTGGTCGTTACTATGTGTCTTTTCCTGATGATCAGAAGTGGAGCCTAGTTGGGACGATCGGGGATCTAGCATTTGGGGTTGTCTTATTTTCATTTGGATCTTGACCGTAATCGGTCTATGTGTGTATTTTGGATGATGTATGGATTATAGTTATGTATTGTGTGAAGTGGCGATTGTAAGCCAACTCTTTATCCCATTTCTTGTTCATTACATGGGATTGTGTGAAGATGACCCTTCTTGCGACAAAACCACTATGCGGTTATGCCTGTAAGTCGTGCCCCGACACGTGGGAGATATAGCCGCATCGTGGGCGTTACAGGGCCGGACCTGATCTGGGCCGTAATTTGGCCCGGAACGTGATAGGCTTTTAACGGGCCGGATCTCATATGGGCCACTATTAGGCCCGGAGCGTGGCAGGCCATTAATGGACCGGATAAAATATGGGCCGGCATTAGGCCCAAAACATGGCAGCCAGTTAATGGACCGGCCTACTAGGGTCCTCAAAATCTTGTGGGCCTACAGCTGGGCCGGCCCATTAATGTCGGCCAAATCTCGTGGGCCTTTAGCTGGGCCGGCCCATTATGATCCGCAAGAATCTTGTGGGCCTTTACCTGGGCCGGCCCATTATGGCACACAAAAATCTTTTGGGCCTTTACCTGGGCCGGCCCATTATGGCCCGCAAAATCTTGTGGGCCTTTAGCTGAGCCCGCCCATTATGGTCCACAAAATCTCATGGGCCTTTAGCTGGGCCGGCACATTATGGTCCGCAAAACCTTGTGGGCCTTCAGTTGGGCCGGCCCATTTAAACTTGATGGGCCGGTCCACGTGTCAACATATCATAGGCGCGTCTCGCCCATTGGATGAGTGACACCTGTGCCAACGCGGACCTGACACGTGTCTCCTCCAGCCAATGATGATTTTACACGTGGAAAATCCCCATTGGTCGGGGCTGTTAACGGGTTATCGGATCCAAAACCCGACCCGATAGCTTAACGGTGTTCCGTTACGGTGGATGCCACGTGTCGGTCACCCTTGACGGAAGCACTTCTGTGACACGCGATTTATCGTCATGGAAGTGGACACTTCCGTGACGATAATTTTGGTTATGTCATGGAATACTTCTATGACAGCACAGGTATGACTATCTTGATTCTGTCATAAATTTGTCATGGATGTACATGCATGACAAAAAACCCGACCTACTGTGACAAACACGTATCATCACGGAAGTGTATTTTTTTGTAGTGTTACTCAAGCACCGACTCCTCTGCGATGAGCCGGCCACACTCGACGAGCTGCTGATCATAGCAGACAAGTATGCCACTGTGACTCTTCCATGAAGTCGGAGCTCCGAGTGGATACCTCTAGGAAGGCGCTCCCCCCGGCTCCTCGAACGCCAACTGGAGACAATAGTCGGCGCCAGCAGCCGAACGACAACAAGCGCAAGGCCCCATAGCCGGCTTCCACCAGCCTGCAGGTGGCAATAGTTGAGGACCAGCAACCTGAAGGACAACCCCTCCCCAAGCGCCAGAAGGGCGCCAAGCCCGCTTGGCTGCCCGCTTTCTCCTTCGAACAGACCCTCGACGCCCCTTGCAAGTTCCACAGTGGCGCGAAGCCGACCAACCACACCACCCGGAAGTGCCACTGGCTCGTCCGCATCACCAAGTGCGAAGGACTGCCTCCTCCGCCTGCTGGCCCGCCGGCTCCGCCTCCCCAGCAGCCGGCAGCCCGTCCAGCAGTTGGCGCAGTACATGACGATTACCCTGAAGAGCATGGTGCCTACGTCGTCTTCACCAGCGTTGCTAACGACAGACACAGCCGGCGCCAGCAGCACCGTGAACTAAATGTAGTTGCCTCAACTGCTCCAGAGTTCATGCACTGGTCTGAGAAGCCTATCAGCTGGAGCCGTGCTGATCATCTAGAGGTGATGTCTTCTCCGGGCTCTTACGCCTTGGTGTTGGATGCCACCCTTGCAACCGAGAGGCGAGCAGTTCGCTTCACCCGAGTCCTGATAGATGGCGGCAGCAGCATCAACATCCTCTACCACGATACCATGGAGAAGTTGTGCATCAACCAGAAGCAGCTCTAGCCCAGTCGGACGGTGTTCCATGGCATTGTGCCCGACCTTTCCTGCTCACCAATCGGCGAAATCAAGATAGATGTCCTCTTCGGAGACAAGGATCATTTCCGCCATGAGGCAATTTTGTTTGAGGTGGTGGACTTGGAGAGCCCTTACCACGTGCTCTTAGGTCAGCCAGCTCTAGCCAAGTTCGTGGCAGTGCCGCATTATGCCTACCTAAAGATGAAGATGCCAGGAACCAAGGGCATTATCACTATAGTCGGGGACTACAAGAAGTCCGCCGACTGTGGTGCAGCCAGCAGCCGGCTGGCCGAGTCCCTGGTAATTGCTGCTGAGAAGAAGCTCCTAGAACGGGTGGTGGCCATGGCCAGCAAGCAGCCGGACCTATCACCAGAACCCAAAGAGTTAGACGCCAGGGCTCCTTCCAGCCGGCCAAAGAAACAAAGAAGATCCCCTTGGACCCTGAGCACCCGGAAAGGTTCGCTGTCATAGAGGCTAATCTAGACATAGGAAAGCGAGCTCGTCGATTTCCTCCGTGAGAATCAGGACTTCTTTGCATGGTCTCCCAAGGACATGTCGGGTGTTCCGACGGATTTCGCGGAGCACAAGCTACATGTCAGAGCAGACGCCAAACCAGTCAGACAGCCTCTCCGCCGACTGTCGGAAGAGAAGAATCGTTGGTGAAGAGATAGCCCGGCTTCTAGCAGCTGGCTTAATTATGGAAGTGTTTTTCCCAAAATGGCTAGCCAACCCGGTCCTTGTACTGAAGAAGAATGAGAAGTGGCGCATGTGCATTGATTACACCAGTCTCAACAAAGCCTGCCCCAAGGATCCGTTTGCCTTGCCACGGATTGACCAAGTGATAGACTCCACAGCCGGATGCGAGCTGTTGAGTTTTTTGGATGCATACTCTGGTTACCATCAGATCAAGTTGAACCCGGCAGACCGCCTGAAGATTGCCTTCATCACACCATTCGGAGCCTTCTGCTACCTGACCATGACATTCGTCTTGAGATATGACAGTCCCACGTTCCAGCGTTGCATGCAGAAGTGTCTCCTCAAGAAACTCGGCAGAAATGCCCATGTCTATGTAGATGATATTGTGGTGAACACGGAGAAGTGCGGTACCCTCTTAGAAGATCTCAAAGAAACTTTTGAAAATTTGCGCCGTTTTCAAATCAAGATCAACCCGGAGAAGTGTGTGTTTGCAGTACCAGCCGGCCAGCTCCTTGGCTTCCTGGTCTTAGAATGCGGCACTGAATGCAACCCTGTGAAAATCAAGGCCATCGAGAGGATGGAGAAGCCTACCCAACTGAGAGACGTCTGGAAATTTACCGGCTGTTTGGCATCCATCAGCCGCTTCATCAGTCGGCTGGGCGAGAAGGCTCTTCCACTACTAGGAAAATGCTTATAGGTAGACATTTAGCAGTAGCGTTGGTTAGAGACCCCATGCTACTGCTATTTAGCAGTAGCGCCGGCCAGCACCAACGCTACAAGCGCATGTTAGCAGTAGCGCTGTATTTCACGGCCAGCGCTACTGCTAATGGGCCACACTCTAGGCCCCCTGTTGCAGCTTTAGCTATAGCGCTGGGCCTCCTCCCCTGCGCTGCCGCTAAGCCCACCTCTGCTTCCTCTCCCGCGCCGGCCCGCGCACCCCTCTCCCCTCACTCACACTCACACGCTCACACCAGATCGAATCCCTCAATCGTCCCCCGATCCGGCCGCCGCCCCCGCGTCCTACCCCGGCCACCCTCCCC